>NC_069501.1:851082840-851095340 GCF_027579735.1 Bombina bombina | reverse complement strand
TGAGCTGTGATTGGCAGGCTGCTGGGGACGTGCTAACAAAATTACTCAGTTTTTCTCAGCCAATCACAGAGCAGCCAAACCATGACCGGGCAGCTGTTAAAGGGGGCGGTGGACAGACAGCCTGCCAGTCCATTTAGAGAGTAACATAGAAAGCATAGGAGGGGTTGTGATAAGGGTGAGGGGGGAATAAGTACGAAAACATTTGGAATAAAAACAAGACATAGAACGAGAACAACAAAAACTCAATCTAACGACAGAAATACTGCAAATAAGTAAGCAAACAAAACCAACGGGGAAGAGGAAATCTACGCTCAATCCGATTTCTCCTGTAGTGATTGTGCAGCAGCCATCTCCTCCGTTACTTTGCGCACCGGTCTGTTGTATCACCTTTCTTTTATGGTTGTTTGTTTTTTTGTGCCACCAGCACCTCCTCCCCTTTTTTGCAAGCTTCCTCCAAACCCTCCTCCTACTCTCCCTACCCCTCCTCCCACCGCACCAAGCAGCAACTTAAAGAAAGAAGAAGAAGAGAGAGGAGCATCTGCCGCACGATCCTTCATCTGGGGGGAATCCGAACTAAGTTCCCCGACTGAGACCTAACAGAGATCGAAAGAGGAGGAGGGAAATTTGGATCCATATCATGAGAAAATAGCAGCAGAGCATAGGACTCATTTTAACGCGCACAAGCAGCAAGGACCCTTCTTTACCATGTGTTTTTATGCTACACTCACCGTATTAGGATCTACAGAAGAAAGAGGACACAACTTTTATTGACATTTTTATCCATAAACTATTGTTGTTTCTGCAGCTTATTCTACTGGACATTTAATGGTCTAAGGACGCTGCAGTTGCTCCGGGAGGTTTCTGCAAGTCCGCCGGCTGATACTGGAGTGTTTGGGATCCAGTGAGGATGCTGCTGGACGCCGGCCCCCAATTCCCTGCCCTGGGTGTGGGCACCTTCGCCCGGCATCACCACCACCATCATCACCATCACGCTGCGGCAGTAGCAGCCGCTGCCGCAGCCGCAGAAATGCAAGAGCGGGAGCTGAGCCTGGCGCAGAACAGCTTTGTAGAACCGGCGCATATGGGAGCCTTCAAGCTCAACCCAGGCAGTGGTTCTGGAGGTGGCAGCGGCGCAACTAACGGAGGAGGAGCTGGTGGAGGAGCCGGGGCCAACGGATCTCACGATTTGTCCCCACCGGGCCAGAGCTCGGCGTTTACTTCCCAAGCTGGTTACCCCTCCTCTGCCCTGGCACCGCATGCCGCCTACACGGGCGCTGCCTCTTACAGCCCCCGGGACTTCTTGTTCCGCGGTCGCGGATTTGCAGAGGGCCCTACAACTGGCACTGGAGGAGGTCAGCACGGCTTATTTGGCCCCCCCACTGGCAGCCTGCACCATCACCCGCATCACCACCAGATTCCGCATGGAGAGCACCCGCAGAGCCACCTGCTGTTCCCTGGCATCCATGAGCAGCATGCAGCGGTCTCACAGAATGCCCTGGGCGGCCAGATGCGGCTGGGGCTGCCAGGGGAGGTGTTCGGTAGAACTGAGCAGTACCGTCAGGTGTCCAGCCCCAGAGGAGACCCTTATACCACAGCTCAACTACATAACCAGTATGGCCCCATGAACATGGGCATGAACATGGCTGCCCACCATCATCACCACCACCACCCTGGGGCCTTCTTTAGGTACATGAGACAGCAATGTATAAAGCAGGAACTCATCTGCAAATGGATTGACCCAGAGCAGCTCAGCAATCCCAAAAAAAGCTGCAACAAGACTTTCAGTACAATGCACGAACTGGTCACCCATGTGTCAGTGGAGCATGTAGGGGGCCCAGAGCAGAGCAACCACATCTGCTTCTGGGAGGAGTGCGCCAGGGAGGGAAAGCCCTTTAAAGCCAAATACAAACTGGTCAACCACATCAGAGTGCACACTGGGGAGAAGCCTTTCCCCTGCCCCTTCCCGGGATGTGGCAAAGTCTTCGCCAGGTCGGAGAACCTTAAGATTCACAAAAGAACGCACACAGGTAGGTGCTCATCTCTTATTTATTTTTCACTAACGACTTCTACATTAAATATGAACACTAAGTGGTCATTGCAGAGCTTTGCATGTTATGTATCTAGTAGCCAACTGCTTAAAATTTTTAAATATGCATCGTCTGATTTTTAATCCAGTGTCTGAGCTGATAATCGGGTACAAATCAGAATTAGTAAGCCCATCATTTGTGTTTCTACTTTGTTCACCTCTCGCTTGGGCAGTTGATTGGCATCTGTGGTTAATCGGTTTTAAAGTTAGTAATTTGTATTTTTGTGTAGTTCAGTATAGGCGCTTTAGTTTTAGCCTAGGTATTTATTGGTCTATAATCTAGCATTCATATATCCAAATGGGGTGTCCATTATTTTTTATATATCTATATATAATTTTGAAGTGAATAGGTTACTTTTCTATCCAGAAGGTATTTGGTTATTCCATACTGTCTTCATATATTTGTAAATTGTTCGTGAAAATAATTATCAAGTTAGTAGCACTCTTATTTTTTCTATAATGGGGGAAATGTATGTTTTCTCCTTTGTGCTAAAACCGGGTAGGTCTTACATTTCGAATAAAGTCACAAAATATTTACTTTAGGAGGAAGGTATATGTGAGGTCTATTGTAAAGTCTTGGGGTGTTTTAGGTGCCAGACAAGATTTAACAGGGTTTAAATTAAGGGGCATTTCATTGCACGGAAAGTCCACATTAAATTCCTTGTATCTGAACAGATGTCTCTTAAAAACAATTTAGGTGCTAATGGAATTTAATGCTAAGTGGATTCCCTCCAAATGGTGGATATTTGAGTTATCACACCTCTAAATTGCTCCAAACAGCATAACATTTGGATATCTGGTAACTAGGGGAGGTTGTGAAAATCAAATGAATGCATTTTAAATGCCTATCCTATTTACAAGCTGCTTGTTTACCCCACCTGGGCGCATAAGCAAAACTATTCTTCTTAAATCATTTGTTAATGAAGGACAATTAACATATCTTTTGAAACCTTGGAGGAAGCGTGATATTTCCACCCCACTTTGTATTTACCCGAATTTCTGCTAAATAACTACTTTAGTGAGGGTTTTTCATGTGCTAATAGGCTACAATGCAGAGACTAAAATGTTAACATTTTCTTCAGAATATTACTGTTGCTACAGCACAAAACCACCATTGTTTTTTGTAAATATTTTATATCATTTTATTTTTTTAAATTAAAAGTGAAACAAGGAGATACCAATATATTTGTATTTTATTTTTTTTACTTTCATGGAATGGTGGATTTTTAATCTCGCGCTTTTACCACTAATGTAAATTAAATGACTATAACCAATTTTGTCAACAGGAGAAAAACCATTCCAGTGTGAATTTGAAGGCTGTGATAGACGTTTTGCCAACAGCAGCGACAGAAAGAAGCACATGCATGTCCACACTTCAGACAAGCCCTATCTGTGCAAGATGTGTGACAAGTCTTACACCCACCCCAGCTCCCTGAGAAAACACATGAAGGTAATCATCTGCTTTTAATGAAATCTAGCAGAACACAGATTTGTGTAAACACAGATGAAAGCACCTTGAAATCTTATGTAGACAATATACATCACTTGGCTGTATAAGCTTTTGCAATACAAATAAAATGTGTTTTTTTTTATATATATCTATATCCTATTAACAAAAAAGTATGTTAGAACTGGATATTCATTTTATTTTATTTTATTTTATATTATTTTTGGGGGGGGGGGTCCAAGACCTAACCTAAATCCATTTCAATATTTAATATAACATATTTAGTTATATGTGCTATTTGTTAAACCGCCTTAGTTTTCAATGTAACATTTCTGTTGGAACAAGTGTAAGTAATATATTAGTGATGGACTCAGAGCTTAGTGGCTTTAGGGGAGATTTATCTGACAAGTTGTAAAATTGTATGAAATAATTTGTACAAATTCCCACACGTGCATATGGAGAATTAATACAGAAAATGTTAATCTTTAGAAACCTGATAGGCCCTGTACTATAGTGATATATATTTTTTTTATATATACTATAATCTAGCTGTGGCCCAGTGTTTATCATTATATTTTTTTTTATTTCAGGTGCATGAATCTTCACCCCAAGGTTCTGAATCTTCCCCAGCTGCCAGCTCTGGTTATGAATCCTCTACCCCTCCAGGCCTGGTATCACCTAGCACTGAAACACAGACCACCAACTTGTCCCCAACGGCAGCCGGGGTGTCTGCTGTACACAGCGTGTCAGGTGGGGCAGGGGGAGCTCTCTCCTCAAACTTCAATGAATGGTACGTCTAGGGGCCCCTACTAGCTCCTATAGGACACTTGAGAAGCCAACAGGGACATTGCAGGAACCTAAATTCACCAGCCAAGCGGACACTCCCATGTGAGAATGATCATCAGCACCAGCAAGGATTACATACAAAAACGCTGCAAATGATGTACAAAAAAGCATGAAGATATTATACACCAGAATCTATTTATTCCTCCCAACCCCCAAATATGAGAACTGTTTTACTCTTGACCTACACCAACATTTCCCTTCCCCTATGTATATAGACAATACCTACAGGCAGAAGCTAAAGGCAGTTTCTTCTTTGTCTATGACTTTTATACCGCAGTAGATGCGGTTTTACAAAAACAGACGTTGGTTTAATCTCCAATTTCAAAACAAAAATAAGATGAGACTTGTCTCTTTTGTATTGTGGTATTAAGTATTTGTGTCCTTTTTATTAAGGAAGCTTGATTGTAAATTTCATGCAACTGGACTGGGGAATAAAAAACTGTGCCAAAGTCTTTTTTTTTTTTTTTTTTTTTTTTCCATCCATCTACAGCAGACATTTATACTAAAGGCTTGTGAATGTACTTTATGTTAACAGTTTGTGATGTTTTGTGCTTTTGCAAGTTCAACTTGTTAGTTACTGTTTGAAAGACTGTGGGGCATCTTAAACTAATGTGCAGTTAGCTTTTACCATATCTACAGCCTTCCTCTTGTAAATATTTCTTACCATATTTATCCATTTGTAATTAAATTATGGTATACACTTGCTACAGAGGAAACACTATTTATAAAAAAAAAAAAAGTTTCTTAACTATAAATATGTACAATTGTGAGCATAAATTGTTTCAGATTTTTTTTATTTGAAGTGGTTTCATCATTTCTTTTTGTGACATGTTTTGAAAGTAATGCATATAGACATTATAATAAAATGTGTTGAAACTGCAAACTCCATTCTTTTTCTCTTCTGGATAGTATATGGAACTGAATTTACAGGTAGTTCAGGGATGTAGTTTTATATTAAAAAAAAATAAAAATATTTTTCTATTTGCTAATAGTAATCCAACAAGAAACATCAGTTAATACTTGTTTCTGTGCTGATATATGAAACATCAGATATAAGCTCTGTCCCGTTACAATATGTATACTAGTCAACTAAAAATAATATACCTGATTTAGTTGAATTTCTTCAAGTGCAGGATACCCACATGTTCTAACAAAACGTAAAATACAGCGTAATTTAAAATGAAAAGATTTGCTTAATTTAAAATACCCACTGTGTATGAACGTTATGTACAGGGTATCTATTTATCTGTATGTATGTATATATGTATGTATATATATATATATATATATATATGTGTGTGTATATGTATGTGTGTGTGTATATATATATATATATATATATATATATATATATATATATATATATATATATATATATATATATATATATATATATATATATAGTGTGTCTGAGTACATATGTACATTTTTAACAGCCAGTTCCTGAAGCTAGATCATCTGATATTTTTATTGTGAATTTTATTTTAACGCTAGCAGCTCTTTAGGTTTTTTTGTATGTATAATGCATGTTTACAGCAATGCACTTGTATCTTTTTTAAAGTAGAAAGTTAGTGTGTTTCTAAATACAGCAATGTATCTGTGTGTTTGCTATGCTTATACATACAGTGTGTATGCATGAAAAATATATATATATATTTGAATTGTTATTAAACATCCCAGCAATTCTGATGCTTCTAAGTTAAAATAGATATCTAAGCAAATGTCGTTAAATAGTGCAACTTTGCAGTTGTATGCAGTGTAAACCTCAATGAAGGATTAAAAAAGCGCCACTTTGGAATAAAAAAATATTCTAATTTAATGTAGGCTTTATTAATAAAATAAGATAGAAATAATATTATATAAATTGGAGCAGTAATTGTGGTAATTAATCGCTCTCTAATATATATATATATATATATATATATATATATATTTATATTTAACAATTATTGCTCCAATGTTTATATAGAGATGTGCATATAAATTAAATTTCCCACGTTTTAATTTTATTTGCGATCGATTTATTTGTTAAATATATCAAAACAAAATCTAATTTTAAAGCTTCCAAGAAAGAATGAGAATAGGTTTCTTAATCTATATATCTTGCAGCTTCATTTACTGACACGGGACTCTAAAGCTTGTGGTTTGTATATAATAATAGATTGGGTTTCCTAAGTATTAGCAATATGTTCTGTGGTTCCCTACCACTTGTATTTATAATAAAGTGCTTTTCTATTACATGGATGGAAGAATAATGACTTAGCAAGGAAAACGGTTCCCTCACTAGACTGGCAGTGAACCTGAACTTGGCTGACTTGATGCCGTTGTTGTCTTGTAGAACCCAGATCCCAGTGGTTTTACCAGGGACTCACCCTAAAGCAAAGGGAGTTACAATAGGTAATTTAAATCGATCTTAGGTCCTTAAAGTTTAACCCGCTGCCTGCCAAAGAACGTTGCGGCCAATTGCTGTGCAATGAATTGCAGCTCACAAGCCATTGTAATATATATATATATATATATATATATATATACTGTACAAGGAATTGCAGCTCACAAGCCATTGAAATATATATATATATACTGTACAAGGAATTGCAGCTCACAAGCCATAGTAATATACATAAATGTGCTGTGCAAGGAATTGCAGCTCACTCACACTAGACTTTATTAAATACATTTCTGTGCAATGAATTGCAACTCACAAGCCATTGTAAAAATATATATATATATATGCTGTGCAAGGAATTGCAGCTCACAAGCCATAGTAATATATATATATATATATATATATGCTGTGCAAGGAATTGCAGCTCACAAGCCATAGTAATATATATATATATATATGCTGTGCAAGGAATTTCAGCTCACTCAGACTAGACTTTATTAAATACATTTCTGTGTGCTGTGCAAGGAATTGCAGCTCACAAGCCATTGTAATATATATTAATGTGCTGTGCAAGGAATTGCAGCTCACTCAGACTTTATTTAATACATTTCTGTGCTGTGCAAGGAATTGCAGCTCACAAGCCATTGTTAAATACATTTCTGTGCTGTGCAAGGAATTGCAGCTCACTCAGCCTAGACTTTATTAAATACATTTCTGTGTGCTGTGCAAGGAATTGCAGCTCACAAGCCATTGTAATATATATAAATGTGCTGTGCAAGGAATTGCAGCTCACTCAGACTTTATTTAATACATTTCTGTGCTGTGCAAGGAATTGCAGCTCACAAGCCATTGTAATATATATAAATGTGCTGTGCAAGGAATTGCAGCTCACTCAGACTTTATTTAATACATTTCTGTGCTGTGCAAGGAATTGCAGCTCACAAGCCATTGTTAAATACATTTCTGTGCTGTGCAAGGAATTGCAGCTCACAAGCCATTGTTAAATACATTTCTGTGCTGTGCAAGGAATTGCAGCTCACTCAGCCTAGACTTTATTAAATACATTTCTGTGCAGTGCAAGGAATTGCAGCTCACACGCCATTGTAATATATATATATATGTGTTTTGCAAGGAATTGCAGCTCACTCAGACTAGAATTTATTAAATACATTTATGTGCTGTGCAAGGAATTGCAGCTCACTCAGCCTAGACTTTATTAAATACATTTATCTGCTGTGCAAGGAATTGCAGCTCACAAGCCATTGTAAAATATATAAATGTGCTGTGCAAGGAATTGCAGCTCACTCAGACTTTATTTAATACATTTCTGTGCTGTGCAAGGAATTGCAGCTCACTCAGACTAGCCATTGTTAAATACTTTTCTGTGCTATACAGTAAGGTGGGTGAGCAAAAGCTTCAGTTCTCTGGAACATTTATTTATACTAAACAAAGATGAGAAATCAGAATAAAAGAGAGAACCTAGATGTGCCCGTGCAGCTGTAACCCTGTTCTAGAGATTCTGCTTGAGATGACTGTAGCTGTTGCAGGCTGAGGATTATTTCTGCTCCAGCAAAGGCACAACTTGCAATGCAAACAGTGTGACGCTAAGGAATAGTGTGAGCACGCAGAGCCGGCAGTATACTGAAACATTACAAGCTGTACTGCTCACCATCACCATTCACTTCTATTGCTGCACTTTCACATTTCAATTAAGCAATCTTTTTTTCTTTTCTTCCATTTCATAAACACTTTGTTCTAAACTGTTGTTTTTATTCAATAAAATATATGATATTGCGTGTTACGTTGCAAGCATTATGTTGCTAAGTGGCCTATAGAAGTAATATACCTACATCTGTCTCAGTATACTGTGTTATACTATCATGGTGTAAGTTAGGCGAATTCAAGTTGGCTCGTAACAATGTCTGGAGTCGAATCGCACATAAAGAGAGTAAATTTATCTTTGTTAATAGACTAGGTTGCAGATGCAGTAATAATTTTTATATTCACAAAAACACACACACACACACACACATATATATATATATATATATATATATATATATATATATATACATACACATATACACACACACACACAAGTTAGGTTACAATTAAATTATACTCTTGTTGGTCATTTTACTTTAAAATAAGATTTCCTAGATATTTATTTAGAGTATACTAAATAAAAGTTTATTATATTATAAACTAATCACAGATTGCAATAAACTGATATTTGTATTTAAAATGATCCCTTCACTATATTCAGTGGGCTTTCATTCGATTCTCCAATTTCCTGGTTTAAGACCTGCAAGCATCTAGTTTAATTAGTAAAATAACTCAGATATCACTATTTCAGCCCCTCCTCTATGCATTGTAACATACATTAATAATTTAAAGCAAGACACAGGACCATGAATTCTCCTGCTGGGGTGGTCAGTAACGTATAGTTCCTGCAGAGGCAGCTTTGTATTGTGTCATGTATATTTTTATACAATACAAGCTGGAGGTTTGAATTTTTGTACCATGAAAACAGAAAGAGAACTTGTGCTAAAGAGAAGAACCATATATTTTATCTATTAGAATTCCGTAGGTTAATGGCAATTCTAATACCTTTGTGGCTTTTGGAAAACACTCTCCCGACCAGCAGTGTAACTACAGTAAAACAAATACAATCAACAATGGAATAACCTCTATCCATTAAACGTTAGGTCCCTTCAATAAGTGTCTGCGTGTGATTGTGTGTGTGTATATATATATATATATTATATACACACACACACCTAACTACTGTATTGAAATAGTCTACAATAATAGCCTTTTATACTATTGCACTAAATTCACACACGAATATGACTTTAAGTGTTAACATAATGTTTTGACTCTACATAATACCACGAATTTGTCAAGAAGAACACTAGTGGATGCCATGGAATAAATATAATTGAGATGAAGTGTAATACATTGTGCTAATTAAGGAGGTATTGACAGATCATCGAAGGTTTCTTGAACAGGCCTTTTTCCTCTAATCCTGTGTGTTTTTTTGGGTGCTATGTAAAGTAACATCTATAGTCCTTTAAAAAGTTTAGACAGCATCTCAGCATTTATAATTTTCAATCACTTCTATTTAACCGATTAGGAGTAAAATTACCTGTATTAAAAGCTGTTAAACATTTTATGTAAAATGTTAGGTTAGATTATGATTCTAGAAGATTATTTTTTTTAACTAAATTCTCCATTCAAAATTATAGATTTTGTAGGTACATGGTGTAAATACTAGCTCTATTTTTTTTAATAGTGACCAGCACTAATTTATGAACACTTATTGCGACTTTATTCACAATGCCACATCCCAATATACCTAAAATGAGCTTCTAAACAGATATTCATAATACGAATTCAGTATATATCCCATCACACAATCTGTATTGCTTAATATAATACTGACTTCAATGTCACATAATTAGTATATATAAATCAGTCTACATATGGGTGTAAACATCCAGTACATTTTCTTTACCATAAGTTACTTGTCTGTACCTTCTTTGCCCTGGTTTCTTTAAGAGGTACTTGGGATGAATATAGTATGACCTGCTTTTGATGAAGTGATGTGACCTGTAGGGAAGAGCGAAAGGTCAGTCACATGCAGTGACCAGATTCCTGCTCATTCTGGCACATGCTGCTCAGATATTGATCCCATGGAGCCAAGATAAACATAAAAGCTGGATCCTATGTCATGAATACTAATGAACGCTGGTTTCAAGATTTTAATTGGTGTTGACTTCCTTTTCACATAGTAAACATTTACTGTAGATGTCTGTGAAGTAAACTCACCTTTGCAAATGCCTTGTTAATATTCAGTGGCTGATTTCTTATTTCACTGGTCAGTTAATAATTAGGATAACTTGCAAAACAATATTAGACTATACAAAGTGGTATTTATCGATTAAAAGAAGATCTTGTTACAGCTCTTCACATTTAGGGTTCTAAGAAGAAAAATTGCTTTAAACCAAAGCAATCAATATATATCACAGCATCCAAATTAATATTACAGCATCACGTATTGCTTCTACCCGAGTTTTTGTTTCCCTGAGCACACCAAGGTAATAATCGTGTGTTTTAGATTGGCATATGGGTGTTATGTATATTTACAGAGTGTTTTATTACAACCTATGTTTTTACCATTGCAGTATATAATGTATGGATTGACAGAATGTGATATGGAGATATAGGTAATCAAAAGAAGCCAAAACTCCCTGCCCTACTTGTAATTATTAGCTACATTATACACTATGTTTAATAACGTATATTCCTTAGATAAGGCCTGGAAGCATCACTGTAACCCCTGGTCTTACTGGCATCCTTCAACTCCTCAACATCTCCTGATAGGTAACACATATACTATCCCCTTTCTAAGTAGATGCTATTTTCCTGTACTCATCGTGTTATTCCAATCTTCTTGATCTGTGAGCAGGATTTGGCACTTCGCCTTCTGAAGAATTACTCACCGTTACAATTATATATATATATATATATTATATATATATATATATATATATATATATATATAAATATATATATATATATACACACACACATGTTTCAACTATTAGAGAGAGTAAATGGTAAAAATGTAAAGCGGCCTACTTTTATAGGAAATAAGGTATTGACTATAAAGGCTTCTGAATCTCTCAGTCCTGAAAGAACTACCAATTTGTTTTTAAATCAATAATAAAAAATCTAATATTTTGCTTAAGAAGGTGGAAATAAAATCAATAAAACATTATATATAGGGCAACGAGGAGTAAACTGCGTGTATATTTACCTTATACATATTAATGTCTATCAATCCATCAATCATCTACCTTTAATACGGGATGTCAAAATATGATCTGCTAATGGATGTTGACAATGCTTTTAAGTACGGGTTAACAAGGGCTCGAAATCTGTTATTCTGAGAAGTAATGAGTCTATTTCAGCATGTAGCACTAGATGATTTTACGAGGTACACCATGACCACAAATATAGGAGATAGACTTTAACAGCCTGCGTTATTGAAGGGGCACCTCTGGTTACACTTCTGTTGGCCCCCACCCCCCCCAGGCCCCCCCCCCACCCCCCGCATGTACAGCCTGGAGCTCAAGTTGAAGCCCATATCCATATAGGGCTGCCAGACATTCCATACAATGTATTGCTTCCTTCTCAGCAGAGATCAAACATAGCTGAGCTCCAAACACAGGAAGCTGCAGCCCAGACCAACACAAGTTAAACAAAAGCAGAGTATATCTCCAAAAACAAAGGCAAAATCAGCTACATATGGTTTGGGGGCTTTCAATCCAAATCCACCACTAAGAGATAAATAGAACTGATTTCTAAAAGACATAATGCATATTATATTTCCACGAGAATATTTCATTTCCTATCAGACAAACATATTAAACATCAACTTTAAATTAAAATTTCTAAATTTTTAATCCAAATATTAATGGATAAAATGTATACTGGTATTTTAAGTTTATATATATACACACACACACATATATATATATAATTATTTATATATATATATATATATATATATATATATATGATATATATATATATATATATATACACACACATAAATATATACAATAATAAATATATATACACCACACACATACATATATACATATATATATACTATACACACACATATATTAATAAGTTAAGATATTATATTGCACACCACAATATAT
>NC_069501.1:850812840-851077840 GCF_027579735.1 Bombina bombina | reverse complement strand
CAAATTAGCAATCTTTGCTCATCCCTGGATTAAGATGTGCATGGCACAGCTTCAGTGTGTATTTATTTATTTATTTATTTATTTATTTATTTAAGATAATTGCACTGCTGGAAAAAATAATCAATTCCAAAGAACCTTGATCTGGAAAATGTTCTGTCCTTCAATATGTTCCAATGATCCATTTTACCTGGTGGAATGCATTCAATTGTTTACAATGAGCTCCTTTATCTTTATTTCTTATTTGAAACAGTTGCTTTTACCTGTAACAACAACCACCAATACTGAAAATGTCAATGTTGCAGTATTGGCTATAGAAAAACTAAAGACATCAGCAGACATCAACCTTCCCATCAGAAGGTAGTAGACTGATACAACCATAGCCATTTGAAAAGATGTCCAATTGTCCATCTAACAGTTTGTTTGTTTTCTCCCCCCGCTGCCCTTCTCCTCCTCTTCCTTTCATTGGCCCACATACCCCTTATATCTTATAAAAAGATTAGCGAATGGCAGACCCTATTCACTTATTAAAACTGTTTGATATTATATAATAAATAATATAATTAATTTTGCTTCTTGGAATGTAGGGGAGATTTCCTCACCACAGAAGCGTAAAAAGATTTTAGCTCAATTAAAGAAGCATAAAACGGACATTGCGTTTCTTCAAGAAACGTATTTGAATGATCTCTAATTAAGTACTCCCTGCGCAAGTAGGAAAAAGGGGGTTGCCTTCCTCTTTCATAAAAAAACTACAATATAAAATTATAAGAATGGAGGTAGATACAAAAGAAAGGTACCTTATTATTCAGCTTGAAATAGCAGGAATGTCACTTACACTCTGCAATGTTTATGGACCTAATAAAATAGACAAACTCTTCTGGGCAAATATGCAGTCAAAGTTATTATCTAGTTTTGCAGAGAACCTGATTATTGCAGGGGATTTAAATTTAACTAGGTACCCTACATTAGATACATTATAGCCTTCAATAAACAGGAACAGTAAACAAGAAGTTTAATTGTTCAAGAATTTCTGTAACTTATTACATGTTAAAGATATTTGGCGGATTCAAAACCCAGATTTGAAGAAGTTTTCATGTGAATCCTGATCATATCAAACGATGTCCAGAATAGATTATAGTAATAGATTACTAGTGAATGAGAAAATGCTTGGATTAGAGATGAAGTCTGAAATACAAAAAATAATTATATCAGAGCATGCTATTCTCACGTAGAACGTCAAATTACGGAATTCACAGGAAACCAATTACAATAGGTTCTTTTCCCCCAGATATCTTACGTCAAACACCCAATTTAGGGCATGGTTAAAGGATTACTTTCTGTTATAATTTTTAAGCTAAACAACTAACATATTAAAGTTAATAAACAGTAATTAAAACCTACTGACCTATATTTTCTCCAAAACGAAGTTTCATAACGTTCTAAAAGTTATATCTTTTATTCGCCGACGATGTCACATTATCCTGCCCACTATTTTCAGCACTGCGTGTTCAAAATACTTAAACCAATAACTTTGTGTTTAAAGCGCCATTTTGAAACCTAGGTATTGTAAACGGATTGGTACAGGGCAAAGGATACCCACGGAGTGGGTTTGGAAAACAATTAAATTTGCAGACAAGATTTCTGATATACGGTAGAGATATGTTAATGAAATGCTATTGATAAAAAGCGTATTTGGGGTAGTTAGTTAGTAACAGGCATAGAAAATATTTACTTACAGTGGCCCTTTAAGAGTAAAATGGATAGACTTTATTCAGATTAATTCTACACCAGGAATTAAAGCAGAAACCATATGGGAGACCTTTAAGGCAGTGATTAGGGGTGAAATAATGTAACAGCTTTAAAAGGACAGTCAAGTCCCAAAAAAACTTTCATAAGTCAAATAGGGCATGTAATTTTAAACAACTTTCCAATTTACTTTTATCACCAATTTTGCTTTGTTCTATTGGTATTCTTAGTTGAAAGCTAAACCTAGGAGGTTCATATGCTAATTTCTTAGACCTTGAAGGTCGCCTCTAATCGTAATGCATTTTGACAGTTTTTCACAACTAGAGGGCATTAGTTCACGTGTTTCATATAGATAACATTGAGCTCATGCACATGAATTTACAGAGGACTGAGCACTAATTGGCTAAAATGCAAGTCTGTCAAAAGAACTGAAATAAGGGGGCAGTTTGCAGAGGCTTAGATACAAGGTAATTGCAGAGGTAAAACATATTATTATAACTGCGTTGGTTATGCAAAACTGGGGAATGGGTAATTAAGGTATAATTTATCTTTTAAAACAACAAACATTCTGGTGTTGACTGTCCCTTTAAATACAATTACATTATTTTAGTTGCTTGCCGGAGTATATTATCCCTTTAACGACCAGTGCCGTACCCTGTACGGCGCTGATCGTTAAATCCTGGCCCTCTTTCTGCTGTGATCTCACTAAAGTAGCAAGATCATGCTATTTCTGCATGCCCCACTCTGTGGCCCTCTCTGTATCGGGCAGCAGTGGTGCTGATCGTTGGTGGCGTGGGAGGGTAAGGAGCAATAAAAAAAGCATTGGCAAAGCCATATATGTCTGCTTTTTCTGAACAAAGGGGATCCCAATGGAGCTTTTACAACAATTTACACCATAATTGCACAAGCTGTTTATAAATAATTTCAGTGAGAAACCTAAAGTTTGTGAAAAAGTTAGTGATTTTTTTTTATTTAGTAGTGAAATGGTGGCATAAAATATACCAAAATGGGCCTAGATCAATACTTTGGGTTGACTACTAAAATAAATATATATAGTTTTGATAGGGTAATTTAAAAAAAAAAAAACAAGGCTCTAAAAAGGCCCATTCCTTAAAAGGGGGTTAAGCCAGTAGAAAAAATAGCATGTGTCTGCAGAACAGAGTGGCACTTCTATTTGGTCAAGGTGTAGTTGACTTTGATGCCTGAATATTTATTGTACCATATTTAATTATATGTTTTATACACTGTGGTGTTAGCCTCCCTTGCTGACATTTCCTCATATGAACTGTACAATAGCAACCCAAAATGTCAAATTTTAATTTTCAAGTATACATGATATTTTTCCAAGTGAAAAATTACTAATCGGTTTATAAAATGATTAACCAAGTGATAAAGATATTGTCCAATAACTAACATAAATAAGAAATAGTTAACTTCTTATCAAGGCAACGTCTTCATAGAATGAACCACCAAAGGAAAATGACACAACAGTTAAAACATTTTTTATTGTTTAAAAAGATAGATAACACCTTTACTGCCCATTCCCCAGTTTTGAATAACCAATATTGTTATATTGATATACATTATAACATCTAAAACTCTCAGGGCTAGATTAAAAGAGGCGCAGTATTTGTTGCGTTAGTATTACAAGTTCCAAAAAACATATTTTGCGCTAGCATTAACCCGAATAGCACAAAAAAAGAAACTTAATTTTCCCCATGCTCATGCATGTATTCCCCCATAGAGATCAATGTAGAAAAAAAGTGGGACAAAAACCTAACACCCGAGATCGCGCAAACTCCATCGCCTTTTCGCATTCCCCATAGAAGTCAATGGAAATGTAAAGAAACCCAAAAAAACCTAACACCCATTGCGCAAACAACATAGCATATTCGCATTATAAAATGTGAAATATTGACAGTAAATACATAGAAAAATTCTTATATTAAATATGAATATTGCATACATATGTTTTATCATGTTTTTATCTGCTTAATGGCAAAGGGCTATAATGCACTTTATATATCCAGTTGTAATCAAAATTATTCAACCCCCATTGCAAATAAGGTTTATTGTAAAAAAATACAGACTTTCGGCTGTTTGTAATGAACAAATCAAAGAAAAGCATTTAAATTGCTCAACACAAGGAATTCTTCAAGTGGTTTCTCTAAATTCAACTGAAAATGCAACTTTTAATTAATTCTGCAGTCTCAAAATGATTCAACCCCCTCATTGCAAGCATCTTTAGTACTTAGTAGAGCTCCCTTTTGCTGTTTTGACCTGTCGCAATGGCCTCCAGTTCAGTAATATTCTTGGCTTTGCGTGCTGCAACCGCCGCCTTTTAATCCCACCAGAGATTTTCTATGGGGTTCAAGTTAGGTGACTGTGATGGCCAAGACTTCTTCTGCAACCAATCTTGGTGGAATTTAAGGTATGCTTGGGCCTTGGGATCATTGATCCGTTGGAAGGTTTATATTTATAACTGTACATTTCTAACAATGTATTTACCTGCTCCTCCCACTCGCAACTTCCTTGTCTTTTTTCAATCCTACGTATACAGCGGTCCCACCCGCTGTTTATGTAGTGGCAATGCGCGCTCCAGTCTATGGTAACCACTGAGCATGCGTCAAATCCCGCTGCCGATGTCTTACCTAGCGCTACAACAATTCTGGAATGAATGAATGTCCGAGAAATGTGTAATTGCGCATGCGCAAAATGTGCACAAGCTTCAGAGAATGATATAGGAAAACCTGTCTAACGCAAGCACAATACGGATGCATGACGACAGCAAAAGGGGTTTGGTCCCCCCGTGGTAAATCAAATGATTGGTTCTCATGATCGTGCCTACCATGAGAATCCATAATAGAAAATGCCGGGCGGAGGATTATAAAGACGAATGTGAGTATATGAAGTAAAAATAAATAGTTATTAAAAGCTTTATTATTGTTAAGGAGAAGTTTAGAGAGCGCGCTGACTTTACATTCACTTTAACTTTGAACTTGCAAACTATGCTTCCAATGGTGTCTGTAGGAAAATGTAGTGCCTTCGCTATCTTTTTGTATCCTGTTCCTTGTTTGTGAAGGGCAATGATCTCTTCTTTTAACTTTTTGGACCATTCTTTTGATTTAGCATATTTATAACATGCAGTCAAACGTGACACTCAACAAACCGCTAGCCAGTTTAGGTATTTTATGTGTTCTAGCTCAAGCACACCTGGTGCAACTAATGAAGCCCTTGATTAGTAGCATCAGGTGTGCTTGAGACAACACCTGTTTTGTATATTTGTGCTGTTGTGAGGGATTGAATAATTTTGAGACTGCAAAATTCATTAAAAGTTGCATTTTCAGAGGGGCGTGTCCTAGCAGCGGCTCTGAGTAATCGCACACTTCTAGAGCTCCAGGTGAAAATATAATAATCCGCCAATTAATATCAATTTACAGCTCCCATTAATAATACGATCAACATCGTATTTCCTCAAATCATCTACTAAAGAACTAGACTAAGCTGCTATATTAATAAGAAAAGAGATGGACTTGGACAGCATTTGTTGCTGAGAAACGCGTTGCTATCTACTGTGTAACATTAAAATTTACACTTTTAAACTATCCTCCTTGCTCCTGGTTTTTAACTGAGATTGCTGCTATTTTTGGGTCGATCCACGCTTCGGCTCTTCCTGATTGGATTACCCGGTCATCTGACATCACGTTGGACGTCTCCTGACGCCTGTACGAGTCCTATGGGTGACTTGGTGGGTCCCGTGCTGCCTTGTACGGCACTCCGGTTGTGCCGCTATCTTCGGTGAGTTGCCACTACTAGGGGCTCTGGGCTCGCTCACTGCTGGGCGCTCCAAACTCTATGTGGTGCCTCTATTCTCCCTTATCAATAGGTCCCATTTGACTCATCCATCTATCAAGAGCACGGCCTTACTACTGACTATTTCTCCTCCTACTGTCACGAGCGCACCTCCTTAGGACCCCTGTGTCCTACAAATTATGTCAATATAGCCTGGATGTATGTATATATAATGAGACACCTTCTCAAGCCTTTAATTAGGTATATAACTCCTCTACATAGTAATAAATCTTTTATATATATTTTTGTGAGTTAAGCACCATAAGTGTGACCAGTTTAGGCACATGCATCATTATAATTTAGTTGATTTTGTTACCTCAATGTTATCCTTTTAGAGATGCATCTTTTCTTTTTATGCTCATTTCTTTTTTGTGTTAAATACCAACCCCTGGAATCAAATTAAAACAACTTATATTGTCCAAGAGAGGCCTATATCCTAGAATCAGGGGAAAGAAAAATGAAAAATGAGGAATAATTAATATAGTACACCAGACCAGACATGATGTAAATGTATGCAAAATTGTTATTTTTTTTAAAAAAGTTGCATTTTCAGTTGAATTTGGGTAAAACACTTGAAGCATTTGTTGTGTTGAGCTATTTCAATTGCTTTTGTTTTATTTGTTCATTGCAAACAGTGGAAAGTCTGTACATTTTGACAATAAAACTGATTTGCAATGGGGGTTGAATAATTTTGATTACAACTGTATGTCTATATATGTGTACATATATATTAATGTTTTCATGTGTGTATATATGACTGTAAATACACACATATATAATATATATATATATATATATATATATATACACATAAATACATTAATATATATGTACACACACACATATATATATATATATATATATATATATATATATATTGAACAAAGCAGGCTTGCACTCACTGGTCTTCAAATAATCTGTGCGTTCTTCGAAACGTCACATTAAAAAGGCACTGATTATTTGAAGACTAGTATACACAGACATATACAAATATTATTATTATTATACTTTATTTATGAATCGCCATCATATTCCGCAGAGCTGTCCATGGATACAGTTAGTTTAAATAAAACAATGATATAAAACTTCTAAGAGACAGGACAAAATTTATAAACACATTCAGGAGGAATTGAGAGCCCTATTCCCGTGGGAACTTACAATCTAGAAGGGTAGGAGGTTGAGAAACAGGAGGTAAGGACTGCAAGATTGAGAAAGATGTTAATGCAGAGTTAGATGAGGGAAATGTTGTTAGGTAAAATAAATATTATTGAGTTGGGTGGTAGGCTTCTCTGAACAGAAAAGTCTTCAGAGAGCATTTAAAGGAAGAAAGATTAGGGCAAAGCCTGACAGCACGAGGGAGAGTGTTCCAGAGGGTAGGTGCTGCACGACAGAAGTCCTGCAGTCTAGCATGAGAGGAGGTGATAGTCACATATGCAAGGAGCAGGTCATTGGTGGATCTTAGTGTGCGGGCTGGAGTATACTTGTTGATTAGAGAGGATAGGTAGAGGGGAGCTGTGTTGGTGAGCGCTTTGTATGCAAGGGTGAGAATTTTGAATTTAATTCTGCTGTGAATGGGGAGCCAATGAAGGGACTCGCAGAGAGGTGCAGCAGATACAGAGCGACGGGAAAGCCTGGCAGAGGCATTTAGGATGGATTGAAGGGGGAGAGGCGGGAAAGAGGAAGGCCAGTAAGTAGGGTATTGCAGTAGTCAAGTCAGGAAATAACAAGGGAGTGGATTATTTGCTTTGTGGTGTTAGCGCACAGAAAAGGTTGAATCGTGAAAATATTGCGTAGATGGTTGCGGCAGGATGTAAAAAGCGATTGGATATGGGGGACGAAGGATAGATTTGAGTCAAGTGTAACTCCAAGGCAGCGGACTTGGTGTGATGGGGAAATGGTGATGCCATCAACAGGGATAAATAAGTCACAAGTCAGTTTAAAGCTTGATGGGGGGTAAGAAGGAGCTCAGTCTTAGACATGTTAATCTTTAGGTGGTGAGAGGGCATCCAGGAAAAAGTACCAGATAAGGAGTCGCTGACATGAGAAAGGACAGAGGGAGAGAGAGCAGGGGTGGAGAGGTAGATCTGGGTGTCATCAGCATAAAGGTGATATTTGAAGCGATAACTGTTGATAAGTTTACCCAGCGAAGAAGTATAAATGGAGAAGAGTAGAGGACCCAGAACAGATCCTTGAGGAACTCCAACAGACAGAGGCATTAGAGAGGAAGAGTCGGCAGCAAATGACACAGAAAAAGACCTGTGAGAAAGATAAGAGTGAATCCAGGAAAGAGCAGTGTCACAGAAGCCAAAAGAGCTAAGGGTCTGTAGGAGGAGGGGGTGGTCAACTGTGTCAAAGGCAGCTAAGAGGTCAAGTAAGATGAGTATAGAGTAGTGGCCAATATTTTTAGCAGAGAGAAGATTGCTAGTAACCTTGATAAGGGCAGTCTCAGTTGAGAGTTTGGGGCGGAATCCAGATTGAAAGGGTCAAGCAAGGAGTTGGCGGACAGGAATGTATATGTATGTGTCTCAATGTTAAAGCCATTTGCCTGCCTTTTTTTTCTAACACCTGAGATCTCCAATCTTTGAGCCCTTATAACTTTTTTGTGCAATTTTATTTTTAAAATAGTTTTTATTAGACAGTGTTAATATGAGAGTAACTGTACTTTGTCCTGTATTTTTGAAGTGTTTTGTGCACGTTTTTAGTTTCGGAGAACAGTCAACCCCAGCTCTGAGAACGCGGAAAGGATTGAAGCATAAAGGGCAATTGCGTTGGTGCAATTGCGACTTTGCTTCACTTTTAATATCAGCTAAATGAAAATAGCTTGCAAAAACACGATTATCGTAGTGCAAAACCATTTGCGCCTCACTTGTAATCTAGCCTTAAATCTCTGCCTGTTTTTAAGCTCCTGCTGGCCGCCTTTTTCTCAGTCCATTTTATAAGCTTTTTACAGCAAGACAGAGCTAGTTAATGTGCACCATATAGATAACACTGCGCTCACTCCTGATGAGTTACAAATAAGACCGCACTGATTGACTAAAATGTAAGTTGTAAACAGCCCTGAGATAAGGCTGCATTCTGCAGAGGCTTAGATACAAGGTAATCACAATGGTAAAAAAAAAGTATATTAATATAACTTTGTTGGTTATACAAATTTGGGGAATGGGTAATAAAGGGATTATCTATCTTTCTAACAATTAGAATTTTGTTGTAGACTGTACCTTTAATTTTGTTTAGGCTAAAGCAATTGCTCCAAACATTAAGTGGTACTCACACTTTAAAGAGCTATTACTAAGCTCTTAGTATTTAGGCAACTGGTATAAAGCCCCATGGCTATCAACAATCACACTGGAACTGCAGAAGTAAAAGAACAAATTTATTAAAATAAAATGGACAAAAGAGCAGATATAAACTCACAGGTCATCGGTATAAACCATAAAAACAACCACTAAACATAAATCTTACACACCATAGTAATTCAGCATGTTCGGCTAGCAGTAAGTGTAGCGGTTATGCTTCAAAAGTCCTGCCCTCTAGTGATGAAACAGCCTGTAATGTCCAACATCCGATGTACGTTTCACCAAGCAAAATAAGCTTTTTTAAGGATGTCTTTTCAGTCTTTCACTATGACATTTCTGTGTAGTTTGGCCTATCCTTAAAATGTAGACTTTTTTCTTTCAACAAAAGAGTTGGTTACTCTCACATGAAAACTGCTTTTTGCAAGTAGTCTTTAGACTGTGCTTACTAGTGTAGAATATTTCAAGCTGGTTCAGGTGGGTTTGAACTTTGGATGCAGATGCTGTTCTATTCCATAAAGATGTTAACTTGATATACTGGCCTTCTAATGGCATGATTACTTTAGGTCTGCCTGAAAAATTGAAGCTCAGCCCTATTTATTGTGCAGCCTTTGAGCAGGAGGGATCTCTGATAAGTGCACGAAGGGCAGAAGTTATTCTTTTTTTTTTTTTTTTGAATCAAAGATTTTTATTGAGGCAATACGAGAAAAAAGAAATTACATACACAGAATATACTTTTTGCATTACTTTGGTAGATTTTGCATACAAGACATTGTTTATCCATTAAACAATAAAACCTTTTCATGTAAGAGAATAAAGAAATCTTAATGCAGATATCAGACATGTATCTCCCCAAAAGGACATAATGAAAATGAAGGGCAGTGTATGCAAAGACAAATCAGAGACATATAATCAAGCATCTACCTCTTTTTTCTTTTTGTTCCTTATATAAACGCATAACAAGTGATAGAATTTTAAACAGCCTAGAAATCTTATACTTCTTATAGGATGGTATATTAATTATAAAATGGATGTATTAATTATCTGGAAATGGACAAATTATAGGATGTCACAACAAATTGCTCCTACTGAATGAACGTAAGTGGAGGACAAGTTGCCTCATTTTCTTTGTAGACAGAAAGATAAGAGCAATTTATAACAGTATAATATCAATAGCGGATAAATACCGCTGGTTTGTCCCCCTGAAATAGGGGTGGACGATAGCTAAATATATGGGAGGGGCGGAGCTATGTGAGAGGATGACAGGGAAGACCATATCGTAGAGTCCTGGGGGTAAGGAAGCTTAAGTGGTATATGGTCACTTACCATTTGGGCCTGTTGGCTTTACCGCTCCTGTTGGCTTATGAGTGGGGAGGAAGACATGGGTTTATATTATAGAGTTTTCAATAATTATAGGAACTTCACATTAGCAATAACAATTATGCAGGCTATGCCAGTCTAAACTAAGATGGAGCTACAGGGCACCAGCAGTGTAGGTGGGTTTGTATCTAGGCTAGAATTGAAGTGTCAATAAATATTGTAATTCATAGAGTTAAGGGCAAGTTTTCTCTGTGATTACCATATCAGAGTATTTCCCGCTCCCATCAGCAGAGAGAGGGAAAGTAGAGCCATTCATAATCCATTGGGACATATGGAATATATGAGCCTGTATTAGCTAACTTAACATTCACCCCATGAGTAATGGACATATGCAAGGTTAAAGGCACATAGGAGTGTCTAATCTATATGGAGATGTGTAACACATAGTAGTTGAGACTGTCTAGTCTGCCCCGGCCGCAGACAGCCAGACAGCCACTTTATATGCTAAATACAGAAATATAATGCCCACAAAGGATTTGATAAAGCAATCAAATAAGAAGATAGCTCACAGTGCCCTTTTAGGATAGAGGTAATGACTAATGAGAAGTGTGAATAATCAGAATCATAAACACACTATCTTAAACATAGAAGTCACATCTGAGAGAGGCCATTAACATACATAAACCAGCTGATGTGTCTTATATACACAAAATGCATAATCAATATATAAATTGTGAATCCATAATAAACCATGCCTGGAGACAATTAGCTGTATGACATATAAGGTGGGTGTAAATATCATGCGTGTCTATAATCTCAATAATGCAGAAATCATATAACGCCCAACCCCCTGTCTCTTTCCTCCTTTCACTCTCAAGCACAGGTCACGACACGTTAATATACAAATACATATTTTACATGAATGTATGTGCTACTGACCAAGAACAAAGTGTATTAATTCTAATATATCAAAGAGGAATACGGGTGACATAAAGTATAGTGCTATGAGCTTTCCCACAAATCATCAAAGATCTATTAATACTTAACTATATGGCTACTCAGCGTTAAGTGTATAATATAACAAGTAAACCTCAAATCATAAATATAAAACAGACTAAGGGCAAACTATAAGTCCATAGTTATAAAGTTTAGCGGAGGGGAGTCTCAAATACACCGGGGAATTGTCTCTCACACACTTCAGCGATCCCTGCTATTTTAACCTACTCCAACTGCATTAGGGCAACAGCAGCTGGGAGATAAAGCAATATAAGCAGGCAAAGGGTGTTGGGCAAAAGTACATCAAAATAAATCCCCTTATTGGAAATTAAATTGCATTCCCAACTTCCATGGTGACACAGAAAGAAAATCAAAAGCACATTACATGTGAATAAGTATAGGCAAAAGTGTCCAGCAATGTAAATAAGACCATTATATGTACTAAAACATGACATAGCTGTACTAAAGCATATCCCATAATTTCCTCCCCAGCAGCTGTATGCAGACCCTCGATAACATAGAAATATGTAACATGCTAAATAGTAAGGGACTGCAAGACAGTAGTGTTAGATCAAAACTTTCTGTCACATTCCCCCTAAACCAGCAAAAATCTCCTATCACTGGGATAATTATGGAAGGAGAGAAATATATAGTCCCAACGGCAGTCTCTTTGAGTGGATAAATAGATAACTGAGCTGATAACAGACCTACTCTGTAACGGAGAACTCAGTCCAATGTAGGGTAATCAGCTGGACATGAGTTTGTGAAGGGTTGGAGACTTAGCCAATTCCAGATCTGTGTGAAGCGCAAGCCTCCTCTGCTCCTGCGGTGTGGGCCAAGCCAGGATCAAGAAGTGAAAAGCAAGCTTTGAGGAATCTTGATATCTGAAGACTCTGCAGCAGAGGAATCAGGTTGGCAAAGTCCCGTAATGAGATCCTCATTAGACATACCGAGGAGTGTGGAAAAGCTTTAGGTTTAGCGTGTAGGAGTAAAACTGACCTCAGAACTGTCCCATATGCTCCCTGCATGAGCGCATCCATGAAAGACAGCAGCCTTATATCTTTTTCTGTCTCTGGTAGGACTGAAATATGCATAGCATCCGCAGTAGCTCCGGAATCACCCAAGCTCAGATCTGAGCCGAGGATCTCTCTTTCCTTATGAGGGTGCAACATCCTTGCTAATGGAGAGGTGCTAACAGGTTGCGACCGTTCAGCACCTGAACTAAGGTTGTTATCCGGCTGAGCCCGTAAAACTAAGCTCTGTTTCACTGCGATGCTAGCCGTTGCACTCAGAGGATGATCGGATAAAAAAGATTCTGAGCTGCTCAACGGCACTTGTAGTTCCGATGTCGAGGCACAGGCTTTGAGCTGTGAAGTATCATCTTGCTCGATGAAGTCTTTGGTGGCGGCCATTTTAGGTGCTGGGTTGATCTCTCCACTCCACTGATGTCTAACTGAGATTTGCAGGTCATGAAAGCAATGATCCAATTTTTCCTCGAGTTGGTAGAGTAGAGCTTGTATCTGATCGTAAGGGTCCTCCATAATTAGGTAGGTAGTCTTGTGCTTAGTGTAGAATACACAGCCGCTATAAAAAAGGGATTACTCCTGCCTCGTGGTCATGTCAGTCGGCATAAATCTAAACCATTGCCAAAGAGCGGCTATTAAAGCTACTTCAAAGTCAATTTAGGAAGATTCTGACCTTCTCACATAAGTATCAATTAAAATCTTCAGCTTAAACCCTCAAATATACTTTATATTAGACTAAATACTCGTTAAAATTGCAGGAGCTCAAGTTCCACACATCTTGTCCCGTCAGTTGCTGGCTCCGCCCCCCAGAAGTTATTCTTTCAGTGCTGCAGTGGACTATCTGTGCCTATTTGCAATGCAGCGCTCCAATTTTCCTATCCACAAGGAATATAAAATAATACAAAATCTTAGAGAGCACATCTTAAATTTCTGAGTTGAAGCCTCAAGCAGAAGCCAAATAATCTGCTGGTGTGCAGCCGCCTTTCAAAGAATGTTCAACAGCACCAGTGCACATGCCGTGACCACCCCATTGAATTGGTCCCCATTCTCTGTGGGCCTACAGCCCACCAGGAAATATACCAGTGTCTTAGTAGACCAGTCCGGAACTGGATGAAAATTCTTTAGTTTCAGAAAATATTTTTAGTGTGTCTCCTTAGTAGGCATGGGCAAAAAATTGGCATCTGTTATTGAAATTAATGCTGAATATCGCCCCATGAAGCAACATTTGGCTATTTCGAGCACTTGATTTGTATAGATAATTGTGTGTAATCTGGCTCAGAAAACAGCTAAATTAAACTGCCTATGGCCAAATTAGGCATTTATTTCTATAACAAATGCCAAATTGTTGTCCATGACTACCATGCCTATTCTTCTTAACTGAAACTTGGAGCTGGGAAAGTACTCAAATTGCTTCACTATGCTCCTTTGGCATGTTTACAAAATGTATTTCAACTAATGTCCTTCTTTAAGAGTCCTAATAGGATAATTTGCAGAAGCACTAGTAGAAATACTAGAAGGACCATATTAATAGAAACATAATATCAGGTTCTAATCGTTAAAAGACAAACACAATTCACATGTGTGCATGTGAAATATATAGTGTCACAAGAGCATTTAATTTTTTTTATGCAAATGGTATGCGAAAAGCTATACATATGAACGTTCGATTCTGAGAGTTAAATTACATGAAAAAGGACACAATAAATAATGCAAGTGTATTGCAAAGTATTTTTTTTATGATGTATAGTTATAAATTTATATTACAATCTCAACATGCTTAATGCCCCTTTAAATCTCTTATTTGGATCTGCTTATTAGAAATTTTTACCTTCCATTGACCATCTACAAAATATTTTCTAGTTAAAAAAAGTTTAGGATATCTTGATATTGGTAACTTATCTTTGAGGATTCATCTAAGCAAAATAAACAAATAGTTAATATTATGATGTCATCTAATAATCCCCCTATTTAATGTGGAAATCAAAAGATTTAGAGGTTTATTTTCCGACCTGCCAATTGACTTGATTTTGGGGAAAGCAAGGTGAGATCAGTTAAAACTGCCCTTTTCACCAGCCTGTTAGTAGACTTGCATTTACTTTATTCTAATTGGTTGTAAAGCATTTGCTCCTATTCAGTTGAAACTCTTTCAAGTTCTTTAAAACTATCTTTTATACCAAATTAGCATGCATACAGTTGAAAATAAAATATATATTTCGAACGGAATTATATTAATAATGTATTTAAATAGTTTACTATTTCATTTACATTTGAACAATATAACATTTTCAATTGATTTGTAGTTCAATATTTTTTTTATAAATCAATCTTGTATTAAATGTAATACATGCATTGGAATCTCACAATATATCTGAAAAAATTGCATGGGTTTGTTTGTATTATATTAGGTTTATTTAATTAGGTCTTCATTGACCCCTGTATTGGATCTTCATGACTAAGACTTGACTGAGAAAGATTTAAGCTGACTGTAAAAATACTCTCTTTGTAATGTACTTAAAAGGCACAATTTTCACACTTAATATATTTTGTACATGATGATTCCCAAAGGTAAAAGGGATTCCTTTAAAAAGTCTTACATTCTAATGCCCACACCCAGTGTCATCTATAGAAATTAAATGTGTAGACGGGCACTTCCAGGAGGCCAACCATAATAAATGGGCAGAGCCACAATGGGAGAATAGAGTCAGGTATACCAGAGGAAGGGCATGCCATCTGTGGGTCCGGGCTATTATTGTGTAATGGAAGCATCAATGAATAACAACAGCCCAGCCATGAAGTGGTAGATCATACAAATTCACACAGTGAGGCTGCCAAGCACTGGAGCATATAGTGCATACAAGTCCCACACTTCCCTTGAAAGCAACATCAGCACAAGAACTGTGTGTTGGGTGCTCCAGGAAATGGGTTTCCATGGTTGAGCGGATTTACACAAGCCTCACAACAACTTGCACAACATGCTAAGCATTGGCTGGAGTATTGTAAAGCCAGCCGCTACAGGACTCTGAAGAATTGGAAATATTTTCTCTGGAGTGATGAAGCACGCTTCACTACCTAACACACTGATGGAAGAATCTTGGTGTGGCAGATGTCAGTAGAACACTACCTATTGGAGTGCATTGTGACTACTTTAAAGTTTGGTGAAGAAAGGATAATGGTCTGGGGCTGGTTTTCAGGATTTGAGTTAGGTTCCTTAGTTTCAATGATGGGTCATCATAATGCTACAGGATAAAAATACATTTTAGACAATTGGGAGTATCCAACTTTATAACAACAGTTGCTCAAGCATGAAGAAATTATTTGATGAGTTTGGAATGGAAAAATGCAAGTGTCAGCACAAAGCCCTGACCTCAACCCCATTGAGCAATTTTGGGATGAATTGGAACTCCAATTACAAGCCAGACCTTCTCGTCCATCTTTACAAATGTTCTTTTTGCTGAATGGGCACAAATCCCCACAGATACACACCGAAATGTTGTGTAAAGCCTTCCCAGAAGAGTTGTGGCTGTTATAACCATAAAGGTGTGTGTGTGGGGGGGTCAAGACCATATTAAGGCCCATGGTTTTGGAAAAGGAGGTTCAACAAGCTCATATAGGTGTGATGGTCAGGTGTCCAAATTTTTGTTGGCCATATAGAAAATGCGATTTATTTTTTGTAAAGAAAATGCTTTTTAAACAACACGGCCTTGTTTTTTTCTCCCTTTTTCTTAATTCCTAACTAAAGCAAGTCAGTGGATGAAGATCCTGAGACTTGAAATCCCTGGTCTTTTACACTTTCTTCTCAAATCTGTTAAAGGTCTGTGGTTTGTAGAAAGCAGACTTGCTATATTTGTGCTAGCATGTGGGGCAATTTCTTTCAAAAAGATGTGTTAATCTGAGCTGGGCTGTGCAAATCAGTTGTGAAGGATGAGTACAAAATCTCAAAGTTCATGGATACTTTTCTTTAACCTATTTTAATGACTTTGTATGGATCATAATTAAACAATGTCCTTTATTAAACAAATTGAATGTATTTTCCTAAAGGAGTCCTACAGAGTCATCACAGTAGATCCCTTATTCAGAGTAACCGAAATGTTAGAATATTTTGGATGATACATCCACTAAACATTTCTTATTTCAAACTGTAGAATATTTACTTACGCACAATTTATTTTTAAGTTTTCGGAGCAAGTACTACCTCCAGAAACCCTCCTATGCAAATCTCTATATTGGATTCTGTTAGCTTTGCCACTTCTTTGGAGATACCAATTCCTTCCGAAAATATAGTATCTATTATGGCAGGTATACAGATGATTTGTTGTTGATTTGGAATGGTGATGAGGACACCATTCACTCATTCCAACAATACATCAACAACAATTTTAATCTACTTTTTTCTTTGGAAAACAGCACCACATTTATTCACTTTTTGGATGTCACATTGAAGACTAATCTCTCTTAACACAGTATAGAGGTTGAATTATATAGATAGAGCACAGCAGGAAACACTCGGCTAGATTACGAGTTGTGCGTTAGGGTTAAAAAGCAGCGTTAAGAGGTCCTAACGCTGCTTTTTAACGCCCGCTGGTATCACGAGTCTTGCAGGTACAGGTGTACCGCTCATTTTTTTGGCCAGACTCGGAAATACCGCAAATCCACTTACGTCAATTGCATATCCTATATTTTCAATGGGACTTGCATAGCGCCGGTATTATGAGTCTGACCAAAAGTGAGCGATAGACCCTCTCCTGTCAAGCCTGGTACCGCATTTTAAAGTCAGTAGTTAAGAGTTTTACACTACAACACGTAACATAAAACTCGTAGCTAAAGTGCTAAAAAGTACACTAACACCCATAAACTACCTATTAACCCCTAAACCGAGGCTCCCCCAAATCGCAAACACTAAAATAAATTTTTTAACCCCTAATCTGCCGAACCAGACATCGCCACCACTATAATAAATATATTAACCCCTAAACCACCGCACTCCCACATCACAAACACTAGTTAAATATTATTAACCCCTAATCTGCCAGCCCTAACATCGCCGCCACCTACCTACATTTATTAACCCCTAATCTGCCGCCACTATAATAAAGTTATTAACCCCTAAACCTAAGTCTAACCCTAACACCCCCTAACTTAAATATAATTTAAATAAATCTAAATAAAATTACTACAATTAACTAAATTATTCCAATTTAAAACTAAATACTTACCTATAAAAATAAACCCTAAGATAGCTACAATATAACTAATAGTTACATTGTAGCTAGCTTAGGGTTTATTTTTATTTTACAGGCAACTTTGTATTTATTTTAACTAAGTACAATAGTTATTAACTATTTAATAACTACCTAGTTAAAATAAAGACAAATTTACCTGTAAAATAAAACCTAACCTAAGTTACAATTACACCTAACACTACACTACAATTAAATTAATTACCTAAATTAAATACAATTAATTACAATTAAATAAAATTATCTAAAGTACGGAAAAAAACACTAACTTACAGAAAATAACAAAGAAATTACAAGATTTTTAAACTAATTACACCTACTCTAATCCCCCTAACAAAATTAAAAAGCTCCCCAAAATAAAAAAAAAGCCCTACCCTACACTAAATTACAAATAGTCCTTAAAAGGGCCTTTTGCGGGGCATTGCCCCAAAGTAATCAGCTCTTTTACCTGTAAAAAATTACAATTCCTCCCCAACATTAAAACCCACCACCCACACAACCAACCCTACTCTAAAACCCACCCAATCCCCCCTTAAAAAAACCTAACACTAACCCCTGAAGATCACCCTACCGGGAGACGTCTTCACCCAACTGGGCAGAAGTGGTCCTCTAGACGGGCAGAAGTCTTCATCCAACCGGGCAGAAGTGGTCCTCCAGATGGGCAGAAGTCTTCATCCAGACGGCATCTTCTATCTTCATCCATCCGGCGCGGAGCGGGTCCATCTTCAAGACATCCGACGCGGAGCATCCTCTTCATCTGACGGCCAACGACTGAATGAAGGTTACTTTAAGTTACGTCATCCAAGATGGCGTCCCTTGAATTCCGATTGGCTGATAGAATTCTATCAGCCAATCGGAATTAAGGTAGAAAAAATCCTATTGGGTGATGCAATCAGCCAATAGGATTGAACTGGCATTCTATTGGCTGATTGCATCAGCCAATAGGATTTTTTCTACCTTAATTCCGATTGGCTGAAAGAATTCTATCAGCCAATCGGAATTCAAGGGACGCCATCTTGGATGACGTCATTGAAAGGACGCCATCTTGGTTTTAGAGTAGGGTTAGTTGTGTGGGTGGTGGGTTTTAATGTTGGGGAGGATTGTAATTTTTTTTTACAGGTAAAAGAGCTCATTACTTTGGGGCAATGCCCCCCAAAAGGTCGTTTTAAGGGCTATTTGTAATTTAGTGTAGGGTAGTGCTTTTTTTATTTTGGGGGGCTTTTTTATTTTGTTAGGGGGATTAGAGTAGGTGTAATTAGTTTAAAAATCTTGTAATTTCTTTATTATTTTCTGTAATTTAGTGTTGTTGTTTTTTTTCATACTTTAGATAATTTTATTTAATTGTAATTAATTGTATTTACTTTAGGTAATTACTTTAATTGTAGTGTAGTGTTAGGTGTAGTGTTAGGTGTAATTGTAATTGGTTTTTATTTTATTTTAAATAGAAATAATTTAGTTAATTGTAGTAATTTTATTTAGATTTATTTTAATTATATTTAAGTTAGGGGGTGTTAGGGTTAATAACTTTATTATAGTGGCGGTGACGTTGTGGGCGGCAGATTAGGGGTTAATAAATAAAATGTAGGTTGCGGTGGTAGGTAGGGGTTAATAATATAATGCAGATGTCAGGGGCGACAGATTAGGGGTTAATAAGTGTAAGATTAGGGGTGTTTAGACTCAGGGTTCATGTTAGGGTGTTAGGTGTAGACATAAAAAGTATTTCCCCATAGGAATCAATGGGGCTGCGTTAGGAGCTTTACGCTGCTTTTTTGCAGGTGTTAGGTTTTTTTCAGCCGACATTGATTCCTATGGGGAAATCATGCACGAGCACGTTTTACCTGCTCACCTCTAACATAAGGAGCACTGGTATTGAGGTGAGATGTGGAGCTAAATTTTGCTCTACGCTCCCTTTTATGCGGCTAACGCCGGGTTTGTAAAAACCCATAATACCAGTGTTGTCTGTAAGTGAGCGGTGATCATAAACTGCTTGTTAGCACTGCACAGCCTCTAACGCAAAACTCGTAATCTAGGTGACTATTTTTCATTTGAATCCCTGCCATCCGAGACAACTTTTACAATTAATTCCCTGGAGCCAGTTTATATGCACTAAATGTAATTGTACACAACAGGTAGCATATGTACATAATGGAGGACATGACAGCACTTTGTTGGATCAAATCAAAATGGAGGATGATCAAATGTCTAGGTCAGAATTGTTACAAAAATAAAAACAAAAGAAAAAGAAACAATAAGTCTTGTTTCATCACAACATGTATAAAAGATTATTCGAAAATATGTAACATTGTTAATTATCTTCCAATCCTCAGAAGGGGTACCAAATTACAAACTATAAAATCAAATGGTTGCAATTTTATATCCCGCAAAGCCAAAACATTTAGGAACCTTTTATTACCCTCTATGTTGCCTGAAGTCAAACAAAGTACCTGGTTAGTGGTTACCCAAAAGAGTAGTATGCAAAACATGATCTATACATTGGGTGTACAAAATAGGCAGTTAAAGGAACATAAAACAGAATTAACTAACATAAGTTTCTAAATATATAATGCAGCCAAAGCTTACCTGCAAAATGGTTTCTTTTTTAACCCTCATTAACCCCTTTAATTCAGGCATAGTTTTGTTTGCAGCAAGCTCCCCCCTGGACATTTCCATATATGGAAGGTGCTATACAGGCCATAGCTATGGCAGAATGCACTTGTGCACATGCACGGTAGGGGCACAGTCACATGACACCTGACTAAAGCAGTGCACAGTATAATGCTGAAGCTTTCACAAAGCCTGTGACATTATCCCCTTGGAAACAATCTAGCCTCTTGGCAACAAACAATAGCAGTAGTATCTGATGTCTCTCCTCAACCCCACCTTACTTGCATAGGTAATTATCCTCACATGCACACTTTGTTACATGAGGGTTTGGAGTAAGACACTGATAAGGGGGGGGGGTGGAGCAAGCTTCACTTGGGAACTCTAAAGTGTAAGTAATTTTGCAGATTTATTTATTATTATTATTTATTTATATGTTTATTATTTATAATGTACAGTGCTAACATATTATAACATCACACAGTACAACACCAGGCTAAATATTTTAACAGCTTGAAAAGTATAGTACAGAGCATATTTATCGAAATTTAAACATACCATCATCCTAATAATATGCAACTTTATATATTTCTTTTGGGGGGGGGGGGGAAATAATTCCTGTTATTACTATAAAACACACCGTTATTTTCCAAAATTAAATAACATAACATATACCAAGACTACATTCCCTCATGTAGAACATTTAACCCACTCTTCATTAGGGTCTTCCATCAAATATGACATAATATAATTTCATATATATTACTGCTACCATTAACATAAAGCCCAAAGAGAGAGGGGGGGGGGGGCGGGGGGAGAAAGATCATCATAATTTAATTTCAAAATCCAGTGCTTCCATTTTCAAAGAATAGTTCAACATTGTGCTCAATCTTAAACCAAATATCATATTGCTCCACTTGAAACTGACTCCAAATGACAGCATTCAGCTTGTTTAATGAGGTTAAGGCATCAGGAACTCCAAGTTTTAAAAGTAGAACATCTTTATTGTTATGCAAATTTAAAAGTCCAATATAAGGGCACAGCACACACAACACTTAGTGTACACAACTGACACCTTTCACGCACAAGCAGCGTTTCCTCAGAGCTGATTTTACACTAGACACACATGACTATTTAGCAGTTAGGAGTTGTTGTTAACAGCCAATCACATGGTTCAGCATCTTTTTCAAAATTTGTCAATAATTCATACAAACAACCTCTAACTGCTAATAACTAATAACAAAATTTACAAGAAAGAACTATATACATATAATTCATATATAATAAAAGCACATATATCTTGTGCAAAAACTTTAAAACTAAAAAAGTGAATTCATGACTCTGAGTTCTTTCTAAATGCCAAATAGTATACTATAAAGTGCCTCTCTCATTAGCACTAGTATACATAGTATAGATGAGCATATCTGTGCAACCCCGAGTGACTTTATCTTTCTATATATAGAAGCAGTCAGTCTGGTTGTTTCTTAATAGTAAACATGATTCTATTACACGTATAAAAATATGAATGAAACAGTCAAATATTATTTTACCATTTTGTAAACAACACCTACAACTATACTGCTACACCTCCACAGTCACCTGTCCTGGTATCAAAATAAGTATCCTATAGATATTAGAACCCTTTATACAGTTATTTTATATCACTCCATATTTGTTTAAAGTTTGTTTTTATTTTTATTTTCTATTTTTAATTTTATATCATTTCTCATGCTTATGTCTCACGAGTCTAATGGCACTGTTCTTTATTTATATATATATATATATATATATATATATATATATATATATATATATATATATATTGTTTATATAAAGAGTTATGTGATGTATTATATAAAGAGTTATGTGATGTATTATATAAAGAGTTATGTGATGTATTATATAAAGAGTTATGTGATGTATTTCATCACACAACCACAGTGGTAACGCGATCATACCTAAGTATTGTCTATAAACAACTTTATATCACTGATCTTGTTCATGCCATACAGTTGTCCTGTTTTTAAGGTATATATCAAAAAGACCTCTCGTTTACTTAGAGCAGCAAATTTGTCTCCACCTCTAAGGCCAAGGGAAACACATTCAATACCGAACATATCCAATTGTGAGCCATGTGTAGCAAAATGTTTTGCTACCAGTGTTCTCAGTATTTCAGCTTCCAGGGATAGAAGATGCTCCCTAATCCTGTCCTTCAGAAATCTAGAGGTTAACCCTACATATTGCATTTTGCAAACATTACAAGTTATAAGATACACAACAAAAGTAGAGTTGCAATTTATATAATTTTGTATCTTATACTCTTGCTTTGTTTGTGTGGATACAAAAGTATCCCCAGTTTTTACATAATTGCAGCTTTATAGGGTTTATGCCCACATCTATGGAACCCTTGCTTAGCTGAGAGCCAAGTTCTTGCACTTTTCTCCTTTGCACTTTTTTCTCCAAAAAAAATGTCACCTATGGTTTTTGATTTTCGTGAGACAAAGTTACACCTTTTAGAGACATCCTTAAGATCTATGTCTCATTCCAAAATAGGCAATCTCTTCTGGATAATACTACATATTTTTCCAAACTGTCTACTAAAAGTTGTAACAAAGTTAATACCTCCTTTCCTAAAACCTTTATTTTTGTTTTAGCCTCTTTTAATAAAGAATCTCTATCCATACTCAAGACCTTAGTTGATAAATCCTTTAATGAAGTTAAATCATAGTATCTATCACAAAGCCTCTCAGTTAGAGAATTCGCATGCTCCCAATATTTCTCCATCGTGGTACAGTTTTGTCTCAGTCTTATACATTGTCCTTTTGGTATTCCTCTTTTTAAGTGATAAGGATGGGACGAGTCTGCCCTAAGAATCGTGTTTCCTGAGATATCCTTCCTGTATACCTCTGAGACAACCAGATCATCTTCATGGCTCAATCTGACATCTAAATGTGGAACATATTCCTTCAAGAAACTGAATGTAAATTTAAAATTTCCTTCATTCTTGTTCAAATGTCGTACAAAGTCCTCAAGATTATCGGTGTCACCTTTCCAAAAAAGGAGCATATCATCGATATACCGCGTATAGAATTTTATATTCTTTCTATACGTTATCAAATCCAAAGACAGCTCCCTCCTCAAAGTCTGCCAGGTAAAGGTTAGCATACGATGGGGCAAATTTTGCCCCCATCGCTGTGCCCCTTCTTTGAATAAAAAATTCCCCATTAAACACAAAATAATTGTGATTAAGCAAAAAAGTAATAGCTTCAATAATAAATTCAATTAGATCTTCTGCATAATTGGAATATTTAAGAAGCATTCTATTCACAGCTGCAATCCCCAATTCATGCGGTATGCATGAATATAGAGATACAACATCTATAGTCACAAATGTTGTTTCAATATCCCACTCCTGCGCTCTCAGTAACATCAGTAGATGTTTTGTGTCTCTCAAGAAACCAGGGAGTGCTGTAATTGTGCATCCACCCATTCTCAAAATCTCTCTCCAAGGGACCCAATGGCAGAAATAATTGGGCGCCCCGGAGGGTTAGCTAAACAATTATGTACTTTAGGTAAATATTTAAATACTGGTATTCTTGGATATTTAACAAAGATATATTCACTCATTTTATTTGTTAATACTGAACGCTCAACAGCATTGTCCAGCATATGCTTTAATTTATTTAAAAATTTATTAGTCTGGTTGAATGTCAGTTTTTTATATGTATCACTATCTCCAAGTTGTCTATAGGATTCATCTAAATACTGTTGTTTATTTAAGATGACTATCGATCCACCCTGAATCAAGGATCACCAGATCTGGATTTTTCTTTATTCTATTAAGGGCATCTACCTCTCTTTTCGTTAAATTACCCCTGTATTGATATTTCTTAGATACATTATTTGACAAATTCACCAAATCTTGTTCAATGATTGAGTGAAATATCTCCATGATATCATTCCGTGTTTGTACAGGATAAAAATTACTTATTTTAATACCATGTAATGGTTGCTGTCCAGTTTTATTATCTCTAGTATCACCCTGTTGTAAATCACACAAAGAGACTATGACCCCTAATTATCAAGCCGTCAACCTCAAATACGCTAGAATTCCGCAGCGTATTTGTGGCGAGGCTGATTAGCTGTAGTTATCAAGCACTACAGCCCGGCAAAAGTAGAATTTAGTGACGTAAGCTTCGATCCGCCGGACTCAGTCTGACACAGATCGATTCTTACGTCACTCCAGATGTTCCGCACACAAGTTCGGCACAATCTGACTACTTTTGCTAGTTATCAAAAAACTAGCAGGTACGCTCGGCACTTTTCCGGCCCAGCGTACCTGGTTTTCAATCTGCCGCCCTGGAGGTGGCGGATCCCTTAGGAATCAATGGGAGTCTGACCATAGCGAAAGTTCATGTTCGCTGCTGCCCGATATCCCATTGATTCCTATGGGAGCTGTCTACACCTAACACCCTAACATGTACCCCGAGTCTAAACACCCCTAATCTGCCCCCCTACACCGCCGCAACTAAATAAATGTATTACCCCCTAAACCGCCGCTCCCGGACCCTGCCGCCACCTACATAATACCTATTAACCCCTATCCTGCCCCCCTACACTGCCGCCACTATAATAAATTTATTAACCCCTATCCTGCCCCCCCCTATACCACCGCCACTATAATAAAATTATTAACCCCTAAACCTAAGTTTAACCCTAACCCCCCCTAACTTAAATATTAATTAAATACATCTAAATATTATATCTCTTATTAACTAAATTAATCCTATTTAAAACTAACTATTTAATAACTACCTAGCTAAAAGAAATACTAAATTACCTTTAAAATAATTCCTAACCTAAGTTACAATTAAACCTAACACTACACTATCATTAAATTAATTAAATTAATTAACTACAAATAACTAGAATTAAATACAATTAGCTAAACTAACTAAAGTACCAAAAATTAAAAAAAAATAAGTTACAAAAAATAAAAAGTAACAAACATTTCAAAAATATTACAACAATTTTAAACTACTTACACCTAATCTAAGCCCCCTAATAAAATAACGAAGCCCCCCAAAATAAAAAAAATGCCCTACCCTATTCTACATTAAAAAGTTAACAGCTCTATCACCTTACCAGCCCTTAAAAGGGCCTTTTGCGGGGCATGCCCCAAAGAAATCAGCTCTTTTGCCTGTAAAATAAAAAAACAAACCCCCCAACATTAAAACCCACCACCCACATACCCCTACTCTAACCCAAACCCCCCTTAAATAAACCTAACACTACCCCCTGAAGATCATCCTACATTTAGCCGTCTTCAGCCTGCCGACCACCGATGGAACAGAAGAGGACATCCGCAGCGGCCGAAGTCATCATCCAAGGGGCGCTGAAGAAGTCTTCCATCCGATTGAAGTCATCATCCAAGGGGTGCTGAAGAAGTCTTCTATCCGCTTGAAGTCATCATCCAGGCGGCGTCTTCAATCTTCATCCATCCGGAGTGGAGCGGAGCCATCTTCAGACGAGCCGACGTGGAGCCATCCTCTTCTACCGACGGACTAACGACGAATGACGGTTCCTTTAAGTGACGTCATCCAAGATGGCGTCCCTTGAATTCCGATTGGCTGATAGGATTCTAGGATTAAGGTAGGAAAAATCTGATTGGCTGATTTAATCAGCCAATCAGATTGAAGTTCAATCTGATTGGCTGATCCAATCAGCCAATCAGATTGAGATCGCATTCTATTGGCTGTTCGGAACAGCCAATAGAATGCAAGCTCAATCTGATTGGCTGATTAAATTAGCCAATCAGATTTTTCCTACCTTAATTCCGATTGGCTGATAGAATCCTATCAGCCAATCGGAATTCGAAAAACGCCATCTTGGATGACGTCACTGAAAGGAACCGTCATTCGTCGTTAGTCCGTCGGTAGAAGAGGATGGCTCCGCGTCGGCTCGTCTGAAGATGGCTCCGCTCCGGATGGATGAAGATTGAAGACGCTGCCTGGATGATGACTTCAATCGGATTGAAGACTTCTTCAGCGCCCCTTGGATGATGACTTCGGCCGCTGCGGATGTCCTCTTCTGTTCCATCGGTGGTTGGCTGGCTGAAGACGATCTTCAGGGGGGTAGTGTTAGGTTTATTTAAGGGGGGTTTGGGTTAGAGTAGGGGTATGTGGGTGGTGGGTTTTAATGTTGGGGGGTTGTATTTTTATTTTACAGGCAAAAGAGCTGATTTCTTTGGGGCATGCCCCGCAAAAGGCCCTTTTAAGGGCTGTTAAGGTGATAGAGCTGTTAACTTTTTAATGTAGAATAGGGTAGAGCATTTTCTTATTTTGGGGGGCTTTGTTATTTTATTAGAGGGCTTAGATTAGGTGTAAGTAGTTTAAAATTGTTGTAATATTTTTGAAATGTTTGTAACTTTTTATTTTTTATTTTTTGTAACTTATTTTTTTTATTTTTGGTATTTTAGTTAGTTTAGTTAATTGTATTTAATTGTAGTTATTTGTAGTTAATTAATTTAATTAATTTAATGATAGTGTAGTGTTAGGTTTAATTGTAACTTAGGTTAGGATTTATTTTACAGGTAATTTTGTATTTCTTTTAGTTAGGTAGTTATTAAATAGTTAATAACTATTTAATAACTATTCTAACTAGCTAAAATAAATACAAAGTTACCTGTAAAATAAATATAAATCCTAAAATAGCTACAATGTAATTATTAATTACATTGTAGCTATCTTAGGGTTTATTTTACAGGTAAGTATTTAGTTTTAAATAGGAATAATTTAGTTAATGATAGTGTAGTGTTAGGTGTAATTGTAACTTAGGTTAGTTTTTATTTTACAGGTAAATTTGTCTTTATTTTAACTAGGTAGCTATTAAATATTTAATAACTATTTAATAGCTATTGTACCTAGTTAAAATAAATTGAAATTTGCCTGTAAAATAAAAATAAATCCTAAGATAGCTACAATATAATTATAATTTAGATTGTAGCTATATTAGGGTTTATTTTAAAGGTAAGTATTTAGTTTTAAATAGGATTAATTTAGTTAATAATAATAATATTTATTTAGATGTATTTAATTAATATTTAAGTTAGGGGGTGTTAGGGTTAGGGTTAAACTTAGGTTTAGGGGTTAATAATTTTATTATAGTGGCGGCGGTGTAGGGGGGGCAGGATAGGGGTTAATAAATGTATTATAGATGGCGACGGTGTAGGGGGGGCAGATTAGGGGTTAATAAGTTTAATATAGGTGGCGGCGGGGTCCGGGAGCGGCAGTTTAGGGGTTAAACAATTTATTTAGTTGCGGCGGGGTCCGGGATCGGCAGGATAGGGGTTAATAAATTTATTATAGGTGGCGGCGGTATAGGGGGGGCAGGATAGGGGTTACTAGGTGTAATGTAGGTGGCGGTAGGCTTCCGGGAGCGGCGGTTTAGGGGTTAATACATTTATTATAGTTGAGGCGGGGTCTAGGAGCGGCGGTTTAGGGTTAATAACTTTATTTAGTTGCGGGGGGCTCCGGGGGCGCCGGTATAGGGGGTAAAACAGTGTAGTTTAGTGTGGGTGCTTAGTGACAGGCTAGCAATAAAGCTGGGAAAAAGCCGAAGAGCAGCGAGATCGGATGAGTGATAACTATCACAGTCCGCTGCTCATCGCCCCGTACTTGGTGCGCGGCTTTTTGACAGCTTTATTGATAACTTTGGCGAGATTATTCAGGTCCGCGGCGATGGTAGGCAAGCTTAGTCGGGCGTATTGGGCCAGCGAAGGCAGGTAAGTAGACACGTTGATAACTAGGCCTCTATATTACAAAGCTCTTCAAAACTTAACCTTACATCCGAACCTAAAATAATATTTTCAGATGCATCATTCTCAATTCTAGTGCTTTCCTCACTATTATCTTTGAAATGTTTCTTTAACCCCTTAAGGACACGGCCATTTTTCAATTTCTTTCCCTTAAGGACCAGGGCTATTTTTACATTTCTGCGGTGTTTGTGTTTAGCTGTAATTTTCCTCTTACTCATTTACTGTACCCACACATATTATATTCTGTTTTTCTCGCCATTAAATGGACTTTCTAAAGATACCATTATTTTCCTCATATCTTATAATTTACTATTAAAAAATTATAAAATATGAGGAAAAAATGGAAAAAAACACACTTTTTCTAACTTTGACCCCCAAAATCTGTTACACATCTACAACCACCAAAAAACACCCATGCTAAATAGTTTCTAAATTTTGTCCTGAGTTTAGAAATACCCAATATTTACATGTTCTTTGCGTTTTTCGCAAGTTATAGGGCAATAAGTACAAGTAGCACTTTGCTATTTCCAAACCACTTTTTTCAAAATTAGCGCTAGTTACATTGGGACACTGATATTTTTCAGGAATCCCTGAATATCCCTTGACATGTATATATATTTTTTTAGAAGACATCCCAAAGTAATGAGCTAGGCCCATTTTGGTATATTTCATGCCACCATTTCACCGCCAAATGAGATCAAATAAAGAAAAAATTCACTTTTTCATAATTTTTTTCACAAACTTTAGGTTTCTCACTGAAATTATTTGCAAACAACTTGTGCAATTTTGGCATAAATGGTTGTAAACGCTTCTCTGGGATCCCCTGGGATTCTAGGGTTAATTTTAGCTTTAGTGTAGTGTAGTAGACAACCCCAAGTATTGATCTAGGCCCATCTTGGTATATTTCATGCCACCATGTCACCGCCAAATGCAATCAAATAAAAAAAAATGTTACATTTTTTACAATTTTAGGTTTCTCACTGAAATTATTTACAAACAACTTGTGCAATTATGGCATAAATGGTTGTAAATGCTTCTCTGGGATCCCCTTTGTTCAGAAATAGCAGACATATATGGCTTTTGTGTTGCTTTTTGGTAATTAGAAGGCTGCTAAATGCTGCTGCGCATCACACGTGTATTATGCCCAGCAGTGCAGGGGTTAATTAGATAGCTTGTAGGGAGCTTGCAGGGTTAATTTTAGCTTTAGTGTAGAGATCAGCCTCCCACCTGAGAGATCCCACCCCCTGATCCCTCCCAAACATCTCTCTTCCCTCCCCCACCCCACAATTGTCCCCGCCATCTTAATTACTGGCAGAAACTCTGCCAGTACTAAAATAAAAGGCTTTTATTTATTTTTTTATGAATTTTTATTTTTTTAAAAATATCTGTTTAGCTGTGATGGACCCCCCCCCTTAGCCCCTAACCTCTCTGATCCCCCCCAAACAGCTCTATAACACTTGCCCACATCCTATTTGCTGCCATCTTGGGTACTGGCAGCTTGTCTGCCAGTACCCAATTTGCCTCCAAAAAATGTTTTATTTTTTATTTTTTTGCATGTAATTAAATGTTTTCTGTAGTGTAGCTGCCCCCCCTAATACCCTCCTCCCTCTCCCCCTCCCAGATCCTTTTGAAAATTATTTCCCCCCCTCCCTCTCCCTCTCTCCCATTCATAAATTCATTGGTGGCAGTGGCTGTTACGCGATCGCACACACGCACGCGCGCTCCCTGCAGGCCCTCGCACGCTCCCGGCACCAGGCGTGCACATTGCACATTCAGGAACCGGATGCCGGGTAGCAATGGGCCGCCCACCCGCCTCCCTGCAGCTGCTCCCACCCACCAACGAACGGGCCCATCGCTACCAGTGCAGAGAGGGCCACAGAGTGGCTCTCTCTGCATCGGTTTTGGAAAAAAGGTATTGCAGTGATGCCTCAATGTCGAGGCATCACAGCAATACCTTGAAAGCGGCTGGAAGCGATCAGGATCGCTTCCAGCCGATTTAAACCCTGATGTCGTACAGGGTACGTCGCTGGTCTTTAAAGACCAGATTGTGTGCGACGTACCCTGTATGACATGTGTCGTTAAGGGGTTAATGTGATCTTCCTAACAAACTTATTCAAGTCTAGGATAGTACTAAATAAATCAAAGTCCTGTGAAGGAGCAAAGCCTAAACCCTTTGAGAGCACAGATTTTTCAAAGTCACTTAGGGGACTGTACCCCCTCATATAACTGCTGCTTCTTGTTTTTAAATGTGTTTTTAATAAATACCTTTTTAACTTTTAGCAGTTTGGTAAATTACTTTCAATACAGCCATATAGTAACCTTGGTGTTACTTTCCACTCTGCATTTGGATTACTAACTTTGTCTTAACCTCCATTGGAATTGGATAAGATCCAGATATACTGCACATTGATCCTGTTATCGGGAGTGGGTGAGCTGATACACCCAGAATCTATCAGCCTGCCACTACTAGCACATAAGGGTGCTCTATCCAAATGTGAGTACCTTTTCAACACAGTTTATGTATCATTTTTTTTAACCTACTGATACACACATGAGGCGCCCCTCTATTTGCTTGCCTTTTTAGAACCTATACACTCTCATTTGGGAAGAGGAGAGCAGCCACACCTAAAGAATTATCCTTTGGAGGACTTCACTCTATCTTTGTTTGGACTTTGTTTTTATATACCAGCTATTTATTTGGCATTTTTTTATTATCATTATCCTCATTACTATATGTATTTTTTCTACTCTTTACTATTTACATTCTATTTTAGAATTGATAAGTATTGTTTTGTTATTTAATCATTTGTTTGTATATTTTTACTTTTTTTTAGGTATATATTTGGATAGAAGAGAACCCCCTTTTGATCCATCTGCCATTTTTATACATCATATAATGCCACCCATAACATCCTTATTCAATTAATTGATAAAAGAGGGAGGATTATATGACTAAATGCTAGAGGCGCATATAACAGTACTCCCCAAGCAGAGAAAAAGCCCTAATAGGCCAGAGAAATTCCACCCCATTTCCCTCCAGAACATTGATATAAAAATTTACGCTAAGATCCTGGCCACCAGAATCCATAGATTCCTTCCTAAACTGATACACCAAAACCAAGTGGGCTTTGTACCAGGGATGGAGGCACGTGACAATACACTGAAGGTACTATAGTTAATGTCACACTCCCAACACCATCACATACCCCTGATCCTTGTCTCAACAGATGCCAAAAAGCATTTGACAGGGTAAATTGGCAGTTTTTGAAAACAGTTCTCCATAAAATGAAATTTAGCTAAGCTACTCTCCATATTAGGCAATTTGGATTTCCCAGTAGGTACAGACACTTTGCCATTTTATCAGTGGAAGGACAAAGGGATTAGAGTAGTTTTAGACCTTTTGGACTCCCTGTCACACACAGTAAAAACATTTCTATTCCAAGCAAGCAGTTTTAGGCATATCTGCAAGTATGCCATTATATTGATACTCTTAAACAAAATGATCCAAATTTTTGGTACACGTCGGTATTTGCCATACTGCAGACAGCCTTCACAGTGGGAATTTTCTCCATGCCTGGAAAAAATGTGGTTGAGATCTCTTACCCTGACATCCAAAAAAGCTTAGATCTTACTAAGAAAGCAACACTAAACATATCCTTGCGAGAGGCACAGATGACAATGATACACTTTAACTACATAACTCCCAACAGACTCTCTAAATGGAATCCTCAGCCACTGAACAGATGCAGGAAATACGGGGTGGTGACCCCTGATGTACCCCATTATTTCTTCTACTTCCCTTTGATACGGCAATTTTGGGCCCGGATTCAATTTGGGCTCAAGGGTGCATTGGGGATCACCACCACATTGCATCTGGGACAGGTCTGTCTCTTTCACTGGAATGCACTACCCAAAAAGTATCATAGCCTGCTAACATTGTTCATGCTGATAGCCAGGAACTGTATATTGTGTTTATGGACAGATAGAAAAAACCCCACCATCACGCAGTTCAAACGTAAGCTATATAAACATCTTTTCACTGAACAATTCAATGTTAAACCTGATGTTACATGCAGGTTACCACCTTTTGTAGGTAAATGGGAATCTTTTTTACGTAAGCAAAGTCCTGCGTATGCAAAGTCCTTCCTCCAATCACGGCATTGCTTTAGGCAATGCTTCCCCCGGGGGGGGGAGCCGTGATTGGAGGATGCTGAAATTGTCATTGCTGATGTAGGAAGAGGCTTGAGACGGGCTGGCGAAGCGCTGGAGCGGCTTTCAAGAAGAAGAGGTAAGTATTTCTACAAATATGGTGCATCATAAAGTTTCATCAATATAAGTGCCCCTGTTTTTAATAGTATTTTTAAAAACCGGGCACTACTTGATGAAACTTTACATTCACTTTAAGGAATATGACGGGATCTCAAATTTTCACCTCAACTTAACCAAGTCTGAACTACTGAACATCACATACAACCCAGACTCTTTACCCACGCTAATCCAAAACTGCCCTCTGAGAACACAGCAAACTAAACTGAAATATCTAGGGATCTACCTCTCCCCAGGCCCACAAGTTACATTCCAACCTAATTACAAAACACTAGAGAGCACCCTAGTAGCGGACCTTTCCAGCTGGAGAAACAAAATGATCTCCTGGGTAGGTCGGATTAATGTAGTCAAGATGAATGTACTACCCAGATTACTATACCTGCTCCAAATAACGCATATCCCAATACCAATGGCTTGCTTACACAATATACAGTCCATAATAGAGAACTATATTTTGGGCAACATAATGTCATAATGACCCCAACAAAGAATGGGTACAACTGGACTGCGACATATTGGAAACAAACAATGCTGTCCTAACGGCATGGCTTACAGCGAAATACAGAACAAAAGTAGTCTCAATACAAACACTACTCCTAGACTTTTACTCCACCTAGGACAAGATTCTAAACACCTCAATGAACATATCCTCAATGTTTTCACCAATGACCCCCACCTTCCAAAACCCTACACTACCATGGAACCATAAAGAGACTTAAAGGGACATTAAACACTTTGAGATGGAAATATAAAATGATAAATTGTATATAATAAAACAACTCTGCAATATACTTTCATGATTTATTTTGTCCTCTTTGCCTGCAATTCCATTGTGAAATTGTGAGCTTTTCAGTTCCTGTTAGAAATGGAAGTGCAGAACACTGTTAAATCCAGCACAACCATTGGCTGCACACTCTAGTGACCTATTTATAACTGTCCCTAATTGGCCACATCAGAGAAGGTAACACAAGTTACAACATGGCAGCTCCCAGTGTTTTATAGACACTAAAACTTTATACTTATTTTGTCACTTTTTAAACAACTAATGAAACTTTAACAAATACATCTACATATTAGTCATGGACTAATCTTTTCTTTGAATACATCATTCTATCTAGCATGTATTTAGTGTTTAATGTCCCTTTAACCACAGGGCACTTTTCAGGGATAGGACATTGTCTGCATTAACAGAAGGGAATAATCTCAAATCTCTCAATGTGATTAAAGAGAACCTACTAGACATAACCATGAACTGGCTCTTACCCTCTCAACTTAACCACTTCCTCACAACACACAGACACAAACATAATTTTACAAGACAAATAACACCCTTTGAAAGCATCTGCCTGCGAGATGCCCCTACAGCACACACACTATCGCTATTATACAAGCTCTTACTTGTAGACACTCACTTCCCTCATATAATAAAGCATGGGAGGGGGGAACTACAAACAGAAATCTCTTTCCAAGACTGGCGGGTAGCATTTCAGATCACTAAAAAAGCATCAATGTCCACAAGAGTGCAGGAATTTAGCTACAAATTTTTATCAAGATAGTATCTTACCCCCAATAGACTACAACGTATATATAAATTAGCCTCGGGGAAGTGTTGGAGAGATTGCAGAGGAGACGGAACACCTACACACATTTGGTGGGACTGCCCCAAACTAGACGCATACTGGGTAGGGGTACTCAACCATATAGAGAGAATAATAAGGGAAGCACTACCAAATTGCCCCAAAATGCTCCTATACCTATCATTACCCAAAATCGGGAGCAAAATTAACAGAGCCCTTGCTGCTGATTTTACTAAAGAGCGCCAAAATGCTAATCCCGAAACACTGGAAGTCACGGGTTGCACCAACATTAGAAGAGTGGGAAAAGCAGGTAGACTCACTGATCCATTTAGAAAGGTATCACCAAATACAACAAGTGACAACCCATATACACAAACTCATGCTGGAGCAGTGGACAAAAAACAGTACACAATCAGAATAGAGGACATCCCGATCATTAAGTAATAAAAAAGATACAGTAAGTACTTGAATCCTCCTTCACTCTCTTTATTACACCACTCATTACACAACACCGATTGCATCGTCTGTACACACCACGCAATAAGTACTCAGTTTACTGCACCTATCCAGAATCACCCTTAACCTGATACATAATGACAGAGCTCTGGTGACAAAACTTAGGGAAACACCTCAGGCAGAGAGGTTTACCTCACCTTGTGATGTTTTAAGAATTACCTTTACATTTCTTCTTTTATATGTTCATTTATTTCTTGTTTACAACGTTGAATGGGCCATGATGCCCACATGAATATTAACTGCTGGCTTCGTCAGAATTAATTATTTACAGTCCTTCTTTACCTTTGCCTTTGTAAGGCACTGGTTGCCCACACATTACATGCCTTTTGTAAAACCAGTTTACTGAATTTGTCTGTTATATTTGTTTGAATTTAATAAAGCTTCTTTAAAACTTAAAAAACTATATATTATTATAGCTACTGTAAAAAAAAAATATTTTTATATATATATATATATATATATATATATATATATATATATATATATATATATAATAGAAAAACTATAATAATGTTTGATTATTATATTTTAATATTTCCATAGAGCACCTTAAGTTAACTAATTCTCAACATGTGCTTGCTAACCTGACACCTCATTAGACCTAAATCATGTTACATATATGTCACATTCCTATGCTCTTAACATAGAATTTATTTTTATTATTCAATATATTAAATATACATAAAGGTTAATTTAAAATATATATATATACCTATATATCTATTGAAATAGATATCCAGGTATAGCTTTATATATGTATTTAATCTAAAAATAACATTGCCCTTTATGTTAAAAACATTGAAATATGAAATATAAATAAGTTCTGCCAGGTTAGCGCTCGAGAGATAAGTGTTAGGTTTTTTCTTCTCAGCTCTCTATTGAAGTCTATGGGGAGAAAAAGTTAGTGAGGTCCTGAAGTTAGCGGTTTCGGAATTCACTCACACAAAAATCTTTTACTTTCAACTTGTAATACGTGCAAAAACCTGCACATGCAAAAAGTTAGCACTAGCAAAGTTTACGCTCAAGCTTATCAAATCAGTCTCCCTCCAGGATATTCTTAATGTTACAGACTGGTCTTCAGATTCTACTTTTAAACATTTCTATTTTTGTACTCTTTACTTGTTTATTCATTTTAAATGTTTTTTGTTTCATAATGAAATTTGTATTAGCATAATTGTTTAACCCATTTAGAATTTTCAAATTAATTATTTCCTCATCATTTGTTTTTCAGCTCCATCAACTTAAAGGGACAGTCTAGTCAACGTTAAACTTTCATGAAACAGATAGGGCATGCAATAGGGTATCCTAATCAAAAAGCCCGGCTAATTCACACAAAACGCGTAACCTATGTCATACTCTAGCTATACTCCCCTGAAACGCCCAGCTCACTTCCTAATACCACCTACACCTACGTCACATCTTAGCTATACTCCCCTGAAATGTACATCTAACTGCCTAATACCACCTACATCATATCTTCCCTATACTCCCCCTGGAATGCCCAGCTAACTCCCACAGAATGCCTTCACCCATGTCTGCTTTCTTCCTGACTGATAAAGTATACAATAAAAACCAACAACTCCGTCTTATAACTATAGGAGCTATGTTGCTACATTTATATACAATGTTAATATGATATGCCCTGTCATGAATAATGCATATTATTTTAAGTATTGTATCTAATTTAAAATGTAGTTATTAATAATGCCTGTGTGGCCAAATTCTAAACTACACCTACACTAACTGCCTCACACGGTAAAACCTTGCTTCTGAAAAGGTGGCAAGACAAACATGGCTGACACCCTACTCTTAACCTGTACTTCATAGATTGGAATATATCACACTGCTGGTGATGTATCCCAATCAAAGTACAGGTTACTCCCCCTGGAACGCCCGGCTAACTCCATACTCAAGCTTTTTCTATTGGTTGATTAGACTAGGAATTTAAAAATCATATAAATGAAAGGGCACCCCTATATAAGAAGAAACCTTGCATTCAAGCTTCAGTGTGCGGCGGCAACCACATGAAGAGGACCTCTGCAAGAAGAAAGGAAGATAAGAGAAAAGAAGGATCAGATGGAAGAAGATGGAAGACTGAAGATGGAAAAAGAGGACCACCGCCATCAAGATGAAGAGGATCACCCCAGAGGACCGTCGACATGAAGAAAGAATAGGAGCACCGTCAGAGTCAAGTTGGAGAGTACAAACTTTGAAGTTTAGTATTAGGATTTTTTTTGGGGTGGGCTTTTTTATTTTTAAGATTAGTTTTTTTTCAAATGCCCTTCTAAAGGCAATGTCCAACCAATCTATTTGTAGGATAGGGATTTTTTTTAGTTTAGTTTCTTTTTTAGATTAGCCTTTATTTAGGGGTGGGGGATACTTTTATTGTAGAATGGGTTTGTAGTTTTTATTTGAAAAAGAGCTGAGACACTTTAGGAAAATGCCCTACAAAAAGCTCTTCTAAGGGCTATTGTTATAGTTTTAGTGTTAGTTTAGTTTTTTTTATTATGGGTTGTATTTTTTAAAGGGGCCTTAGTTTTAGTATAGGCATAATTCTGTTGTTGTTTTTTTGGCAGTATTGTTTTTTGTTTTCTGTAATGTTATGTTTTGCTGTTTTTTGTAAATTTGGTGTTTGTTATTGTTTGTAACTTAGGGAGTTTTAGCTTAGAGGTGGGGGGTATATGTTAGGGGGGGTATATGTTAGGCAGTTAAGTAGTATAGGGGTGTGTGTAGGGGGTGTTTGCAGTGCGCTATTGGCGGTATAGGGGTTAAGTAGTGTAGGGGTATTTGCAGTGGGCTATTTGCGGTTTAGAGGTTAATAGTTAGGAAGTTAATTGCAATGGGCTTTTGGCGGTTTATGGGTTAGTTAGTGCTGGGATAGTTAGAGGTTGTGAGTTATGGTGGTTTAGGGGTACATAGGTATAGATATTAGTTTGTGTTCAATATATTTAAAGGCAACCCTTTACAATGCGATGTCAAGAATACCAACATTACCCTTTAAAGGCAGCATCTAGGAGCCAATGCTTGTGAAATATTCAAAGGAGCAATGGCACCCTTTGCAATGTATAGTAAAACGTCCGTCTAAGATAAGCAAACAGAGCGCAACTCCGACTCAAGGTAATTTATTACAATCAAAAGTGCACCAAACAAGTGATTGCACTGACTAAATACACAAGTAGTTTGTACCTTGAAACAAATCTTGTGACAACTAGACATGTGCGGTTCATTTCGGATTTATTCGGAAATTCAGAAAATTCGGTAAATTCGGAGATTCGGATCGATTCGGATTTCCGAATTAAAATACTTCCGAATCTACCGAATGAATCCGAAATAGCTGCCGTATCTCCGAATAAATCCGAATTAGCTCGGTAAAATTCGGCATTTCCCCATAGGAAACAATGGGAGTTTCGGCTGAAAAAAAAACCTAACACCACAGCCCGATTGTTTCCTATGGGGAAACACTAAGTCTGCACCTAACACCCTAACATGTACCCCGAGTCTCTAAACACCCCTAATCTAACACTTATTAACCCCTAATCTGCCGCCCCCGCTATCGCTGACACCTGCATTATTTTTTTAACCCCTAATCTGCCGACCGAATATCGCCGCCGCCTACATTATAGCTATTAACCCCTAATCTGCTGTCCCTAACACCGCCGACCCCTACATTATAGTTATTAACCCCTAATCTGCCCCCCCCCCAACGTCGCCGCAATCTAACTACAAGTATTAACCCCTAATCTGCCGACCCGATATCGCCGCCGCCTACATTATAGCTATTAACCCCTAATCTGCTGTCCCTAACACCGCCGACCCCTACATTATAGTTATTAACCCCTAATCTGCCCCCCCCAACGTTGCCGCAATCTAACTACAAGTATTAACCCCTAATCTGCCGACCCGATATCGCCGCCGCCTACATTATAGCTATTAACCCCTAATCTGCTGTCCCTAACACCGCCGACCCCTACATTATAGTTATTAACCCCTAATCTGCCGACCGAATATCGCCGCCGCCTACATTATAGCTATTAACCCCTAATCTGCTGTCCCTAACACCGCCGACCCCTACATTATAGTTATTAACCCCTAATCTGCCCCCCCCAACGTCGCCGCAATCTAACTACAAGTATTAACCCCTAATCTGCCGACCCGATATCGCCGCCTACATTATAGCTATTAACCCCTAATCTGCTGTCCCTAACACCGCCGACCCCTACATTATAGTTATTAACCCCTAATCTGCCCCCCCAACGTCGCCGCAATCTAACTACAAGTATTAACCCCTAATCTGCCGACCCGATATCGCCGCCTACATTATAGCTATTAACCCCTAATCTGCTGTCCCTAACACCGCCGACCCCTACATTATAGTTATTAACCCCTAATCTGCCCCCCCCAACGTCGCCGCAATCTAACTACAAGTATTAACCCCTAATCTGACGACCCGATATCACCGCCGCCTACATTATAGCTATTAACCCCTAATCTGCTGTCCCTAACACTGCCGACCCCTACATTATAGTTATTAACCCCTAATCTGCCCCCCCAACGTCGCCGCAATCTAACTACAAGTATTAACCCCTAATCTGCCGACCCGATATCGCCGCCGCCTACATTATAGCTATTAACCCCTAATCTGCTGTCCCTAACACTGCCGACCCCTACATTATAGTTATTAACCCCTAATCTGCCCCCCCAACGTCGCCGCAATCTAACTACAAGTATTAACCCCTAATCTGCCGTCCGCAAATCGCCGCCACTATAATAAACGTATTAACCCCTAAACCGCCGCACTCCCGCCTCGCAAACACTATAATACATTTTATTAACCACTAATCTGCCCTCCCTAACATTGCAGCCACCTACCTACAATTATTAACCCCTGATCTCCTGCCCACAACGTCGCCGCTACTATAATAAGGTTATTAACCCCTAAACCTAAGTCTAACCCGAACACTAACACCCCATAACTTAAATATAATTTAAATAAAACGAAATAAATTTACTATAGTTAAATAAATGAATCCTATTTAAAACTAAATACTTACCTGTAAAATAAACCCTAATATAGCTGCAATATAACTAATAGTTACATTGTAGCTATTTTAGCATTTATATTTATTTTACAGGCAACTTTGTATTTATTTTAACTAGGTACAATAGCTATTAAATAGTTATTGACTAATTAATAGCTACCTAGTTAAAATAATTACAAAATTACCTGTAAAATAAATCCTAACCTAAGTTACAATTAAACCTAACACTACACTATCATTAAATAAATTAACTACAAGTACCTACAATTATCTACAATTAAATAAACTAAAGTACAAAACAAAACACTAAATTACAAAAAAAACAAACACTAAATTACAAAAAATAAAAAAATATTACAAGAATTTTAAACTAATTACACCTAATCTAAGCCCCCTAATAAAATAACAAAGCCCCCCCCCCCAAAAAAAATGCCCTACCCTATACTAAATTACAAAAGTTAACAGCTCTATTACCTTACCAGCCCTTAAAAGGGCCTTTTGCGGGGCATGCCCCAAAGAAAACAGCTCTTTTGCCTGTAAAAAAAAACACAATACCCCCCCACACATTACAACCCACCACCCACATACCCCTACTCTAACCCAAACCCCCCTTAAATAAACCTAACACTACCCCCCTGAAGATCTCCCTACCTTGAGTCGTGTTCACCCAGCCGGGCCGAAGTCTTCATCCGATGGGGCAGAAGAGTACATCCAGACCGGCAGAAGTCTTCATCCAAGCGGGGCAAGAAGAGGTCTTCCATCCATCATACAAGTACCAAAATACAAACAAACAATAAATTACCAAAAATAATAAAATATTACAATAATTTTAAACTAATTACACCTAATCTAAGCCCCCTACGAGCTATTAATATAGCTACAATATAACTAATAGTTACATTGTAGCTATTTTAGGATTTATATTTATTTTACAGGCAACTTTGTATTTATTTTAACTAGGTACAATAGTTATTAAATAGTTAATAACTATTTAATAACTACCTAGCTAAAATAAATACAAATTTACCTGTAAAATAAATCCTAACCTAAGTTACAATTACACCTAACACTACACTATAATTAAATAAATGAATCCTATTTAAAACTAAATACTTACCTGTAAAATAAACCCTAATATAGCTGCAATATAACTAATAGTTACATTGTAGCTATTTTAGCATTTATATTTATTTTACAGGGAACTTTGCATTTATTTTAACTAGGTACAATAGCTATTAAATAGTTATTGACTAATTAATAGCTACCTAGTTAAAATAATTACAAAATTACCTGTAAAATAAATCCTAACCTAAGTTACAATTAAAACTAACACTACACTATCATTAAATAAATTAACTACAAGTACCTACAATTAAATACAATTAAATAAACTAAACTAAAGTACAAAAACCCCCCACTAAATTACAAAAAATAAAAAAATATTACAAGAATTTTAAACTAATTACACCTAATCTAAGCCCCCTAATAAAATAACAAAGCCCCCCAAAATAAAAAAATGCCCTACCCTATACTAAATTACAAAAGTTAACAGCTCTATTACCTTACCAGCCCTTAAAAGGGCCTTTTGCGGGGCATGCCCCAAAGAAAACAGCTCTTTTGCCTGTAAAAAAAAACACAATACCCCCCCACATTACAACCCACCACCCACATACCCCTACTCTAACCCAAACCCCCCTTAAATAAACCTAACACTACCCCCCTGAAGATCTCCCTACCTTGAGTTGTGTTCACCCAGCCGGGCCGAAGTCTTCATCCGATGGGGCAGAAGAGGACATCCAGACCGGCAGAAGTCTTCATCCAAGCGGGGCAAGAAGATGTCTTCCATCCATCAGAAAAGTACCAAAAAACAAACAAACACTAAATTACCAAAAATAATAAAATATTACAATAATTTTAAACTAATTACACCTAATCTAAGCCCCCTACTAACTATTAATATAGCTACAACTAATAGTTACATTGTAGCTATTTTAGGATTTATATTTATTTTACAGGCAACTTTGTATTTATTTTAACTAGGTACATGCCCCAAAGAAAACAGCTCTTTTGCCTGTAAAAAAAAACACAATACCCCCCCCCACATTACAACCCACCACCCACATACCCCTACTCTAACCCAAACCCCCCTTAAATAAACCTAACACTACCCCCCTGAAGATCTCCCTACCGTGTCTTCACCCAGCGGGCCGAAGTCTTCATCCGATGGGGCAGAAGAGGACATCCAGACCGGCAGGTCTTCATCCAAGCGGGGCAAGAAGAGGTCTTCCATCCATCAGAAGTCTTGATCCAGGCGGCATCTTCTCTGTTCATCCATCCGGAGCGGAGCGGCAGCATCCTGAAGAGACATTCGACGCAGAGCATCCTCTTCTTTCTTGATCCGACGACTCAATGACTGTACCTTTAAGTGACGTCATCCAAGATGGCGTCCCTTTTTTTTTTTTTTTTTTTTAAATCTTTTTTTATTGAGGTTCATCATATGATACAACAGAATCAATTCAGAAAATTACATCTTTAAGTATGTACACATATAAATTAACATAGCATATCTTGAATCATACATGCATAGATTTCTCCCCTATCGGGATTGAAAATATACAAAGAAAAAAAACAAGAGCAGAATATTTGTTCTTGACCTCACTTTTTCCAAACTTAAAACTGTTCCTTCCAGAAAGAAGGAAAAAGTCTGATTTACATGTATTCCATATCTTACTAACTAAGGAAGCTATGTGTCTAAACAATAAAAAACAGCGAAGCGGCACATAACTCTGAGGCGTGAGGGAAAGGGGGGCAAGGGGCAGGGCGAAGAAGAAGAAAAGGGCAGGGAAAATAAGAAGAGAAAGAGGAAGGGGGAAAAAAAAAAAAAAAAAACTCCATATATATCTCACCCTGTTTACAAAAACCTGTATCAACTGTCCCTTTCTATTAGCCAAGACCTGGGCAGAACGCCGGATACTATCAAATTCAAGAATGGAACTGCGTTTTGAAAGGGCTTTAAAAAGTAGACCTTCTGCTCTGGTGTCCAGGAACTAATCAGACTTCCCCATTTTTTAAAATAATTCTTAAACTGCGTTTCTGACTCAGCTTTGAGGTTCTGCCTTTCTACAAACATCTGTGTTTTGATGGTATTGGTAACTTCCCTTATGCAGGGAGTCTCTCTTTTTCTCCATTTTTTAAAGAGCAAACTACGTGCTACTAATATGACTAGATTAACCAGCTGTCTGTCCCCCATGATGGCCGCCTTCTTTAGGAAGAATATATGTTCTGCCTGTAACTCAATTTTACTCTGGAGGTAACGGTTCAACCAATACTGTGTCTTTGCCCAATATTGCCTTACTTTTGGGCAGCTCCAAATACAATGTAGGAGGTCTGCCCCTTCCCGTGCACATTTAAAGCAGTTCCCTGCCTTTGACTCCGTCCATTTGGCCATTCTAGCTGGGGTCAAATAAAAGTTATTTATAATTTTGCACTGTGACTCTCTCCAGCTGATGCTTGAAGTCGCCTCAGCCGTACGCTTAATACTTTCTAATATATCTTCACCTTGTACCCTTTCAAAATATTTATTGAATTTTTCCTTGACCATGTTAATATGTTCCAGTCCCTTATTTATCAGAATTTTTTGATACCACCAGGAAATTGAGCGTTTCCCTGCTTGATAGAGTTTTAGGCCCGAGGTTATTTGAGACAATCCCCATTCAGTTGCCACTTCTTTATTAGCCCTTTCAATATAATGGCGTACCTGTAGGTATGCATAAAAGTTATTGGTTGGGAGATGGAATTGTTCTACTAGACTCTTAAAGGTACAAGTTTGGCCCTCCCTGTCTTTTTTTAGCTAGGCGAAGTAACAAAGGCCTTTCTCCCTCCAGTCGGAAAATACTTTCTGGTTAAGACCAGGTGGAAAGTCCACGCACCCGATAATCGGTAAATATGTGGATACACGAAATTCCTGTCCCACTAGAGAGCAGTATAACTGCCACCCTTTAATGATATTAACAAATGTTGGCATTACCTCTACATTCTGGGGCAGCTTCCTGTAGGGGCAGTGTAGCATGGCTAGCGGGCTGAAAGGTCTAATCAGCTCTGCGTCTAACTCATAATATGTTACATATTCTGATTTAGTGAGCCAGTCTAGTCCAAATTTAGTCTAATGTTTGGAATAGAAAACCCTGCATATACTCTGGAATTGCTCATTTTATCTATGGAGATTCTTGGTCTCTTTTTCCCCCAAATAAAGGAAGAACAGGCTTTATTATATCTGATTATGTCTTTCCTAGTAACAAAGAGAGGTAGATTTTGCAGCAGAAATAAGATTTTAGGAAATATAATTGTCTTAATTATCATACATCTGGCCGTGATTGACAGAAAAAGTAGATTCCATTTGTTAAGATTAGCTTGAATATTGTCAAAGAATTCCTTGAAGTTTAATTGATACCATTCCCTGGGGTCCCTAGTAATCTTGATCCCTAGATAGTTGATGACGTTCACTTCTCTAAACATATAGTTGCAACTCTGCCTTGTTTTCTTAACCCATAATAACTCTGATTTTTTGGGGTTAACTTTGTAACCAGAGAAGGTGCTATACTCTGTAATAATTTTCAAGACACATGGGATAGAGTTTACTGTGTCTTGCAGGAAAAGGAGTATATCATCAGCATATAAAGAAATTAGTAAGTTCTCCCTACCAATCTTGACTGGTTGTATTGATTGCCGCAAATATACTGCCAAGGGTTCTAGGGCGAGATCAAATAAGAGTGGGGACAGTGGACAGCCCTGACGGGTTCCTTTCTCTAAAGTGATGTACTGTGTTAATTCCCCGTTCACTAGTAGCTGTGATCTTGGTTCCTTGTAGATCATTCTCACCAGATCGACCAACCGTCCAGAAAAACCAAAGTTTTCAAGGGAGGTTATGAGATGATTCCATTCAATGGAGTCAAAAGCTTTTTCAGCATCGATGGTAATTAGAGCAAAATCTTTTTTCTTGATATTATGGGGGTCATTTCTGCCCTGCCGGCCGATCCCGTGAAAATGATCCACAGCTGTCAGTACTCTTCTCATGTTCCGAACCGAGTTCCTATTTGGGATGAAACCTGCCTGATCTGTATGTATCAATTTGCCTATGACACTTTTTAATCTATCGGCAATAATTGACATCAGTATTTTATAGTCCTGATTTAACAGGGAAATTGGACGATAGGCAGCTAAGTCATCTGGTTTTTTGCCCTTCTTATATATCAGGGTGACAATTGAGTCTGAGAAGTAGGGGGATTTTAAGGCTTGTGATAAGAAGTACTCATTATATAAGTTCTTTAGTGTAGTGCCAATTGTGGCTGATAGAATTTTGTAGAATTCAATCGGGAGACCATCAGGGCCTGCTGCTTTTCCAGATTTTATCCTTTGTATTACCTTCTCTATTTCTGGCGTTGTTATAGGCGCATTGATAAGTTCTAGCTCTGTTGCTGATATAGTCGGTAATTTGATTTTTTCCCAGAATTGTGCCTTGGCCCTTTCATCTACTCCACCACTGGTATAGATGCTGCGAAAATACTTATAAAATGCCTCCCTAATCTCTGCAGGTTGAGTTATTACCTTATTATCATCTTTTATTGTTGCTATAGTGTTTTTCTTTTGTCTGAACCTTACTATTTTGACCAAGTGTTTAGCTGACACCCCCTGATATCCTTGAAATTTAGACCTCGCCTTCAAGTCTTCCTCTGCCCATTTTTCTCTGAAAAAATCCTCCCTTTCATTTTTAGCGGAGATATATTTACTCCACATGATTTGATTCGGAGATTGGAGGTATCTGTTATATGCGTTCCTAAGCTGGTTGGCCAGTTGTAACTCTCTAGCTTTCAATTTACGTGTTAATTTTACCATATATCCCTTGATTTCTCCACGCATGACAGCTTTCCCTGCTTCCCAAAAGGTTTCAGTTTTGTTAATGTATTCATTGTTCAGATCACAATATTCTAACCATTTTGAATTTAACCAGTTAGTAAACTGTAGATTTTGGCTCATATAAGCAGGGAAATGAAACGAATTCCCCGGTCTTCTAACCCTCTTGTCTGGCCAGACCCGCAAACTTACGATGGCATGGTCAGATAGCAATATGTCTGCTATTTGGGTTTCAACTTCAAGCTTGGCTATTTGCTGGCTTATCAGAAATAGATCAATGCGGGAGAAGCTTCTATGTGCCTTGGACTCGCATGTGTAAACCCGGTCGTCCGGGTGTTGCTGTCGCCAGATATCATTTAGCTTTAGTGTCTTAATATAGTTCCTAAAGAATTTGGCTTCTCTGTTATTTGCTTGGCGACCTCTGACTCTAGACCTGTCCATCCCTGGGTATAACGTGAGATTCATATCTCCAGCGATAATCAGGTTCTGCTCTAGATATGGTATAAGTTTCTGTTGGATTCTTTGCCAGAAATTTCTCTCAAGTTTGTTTGGTGCGTATATATTGCAAAGGGTCCAACAGACGCCCTCTATCTGTATCTGGAGGATTATGTACCTACCCTGTGGATCACATTCTTGTTTAAGCATTGTGTACTTAACTTTTTGGTTTATGATAATGGCCACCCCACACTTACGCTTACTACATGGGGTGGCCACAATTTCTGCCACCCAATTAACCTTCAATTTTGCTATTTCATTATCCTTCAGGTGCAGTTCCTGCAGAAAAATAATATCCGCTTTCTCCCCTTTTAGCATTCTAAGAACATTTTTCCGTTTGATGGGGGAGGTTATGCCCCCCACATTCCACGACACTAACTTTAGAGGGTCTGACATTTCAATCTAATAATGGAACAAGCAAAAAAAAAAAAACACAAAAAGCAGACAGAAAGGAGAAAAGAGAGAGAAAAAAAAAAAAAAAAAGAAGAATCCGCCCTTTCTCCCCCCCCTTTCCACATCCTTTTATTATGCTAGGTACTTCAAAATTCTGGTTCAACCTTCTTGCTTTTACTGACCAGACCATATATACATTCCTTCTTGAGCATTTAAAATTCCTTTGTGTTTTTGTTACCATGATAACCTTATGCAGCGAAAAAAAAAAAGGATACCCATTCAAACCTCTATATTGTTCTCCTGACAGAAAGCCTGTGCTTCTGTTACTGAATTTAACACAACTCTCCCCTCCATGGTTAAAACCGTTATTTTAGCAGGGTAGATCAATGCTGCTTTGAGCCCAGCCCTGATCAACCCTGAACAGAATGGAGCCATGACCCTCCTCCTGGAGGCTGTCTCGGCCGAAAAGTCCTGAAACAACAGGATTTTTTTCCCTTCAATTGTTAATGTTTGGAGCTTCCTAAAGTGTTGCATAATGTTAATCTTGTCCTGAAAATTCAGGTACCTGATTAACACCATCCTGGGACGAAAGTTTCCATCTATGTGAGTCCTAGCACTTCCTACCCTGTGAGCTCGTTCAACCTGCAGTGTGTCCCTCTCTGCCTGAATCCCTAGTAGCTTGGGGAGTGTGGATGCCGCAAATTTCAGGAGGTCCTGGAACTCTCTACTCTCTGGGAGTCCCACTACCCTGACGTTGTTCCTGCGGGATCTGTCTTCCAGATCTTCCACCTTTAACATGAGTGCCTTAATTTTATCTGTGTTTTCCTTCAAATTTATGTCTTGGATATTTATTTTGTCTTCTGTTTCTGAGACCCTAGACTCTATTTCTGCCATTCTGACTGAGAACTGCCTGATCTCCTGTGATAACTCTGCAATATCCTTTTTCACCAATTCAAACTGCGGAAGTAAAAGGTCCGCTAGTTGATTTATAGTCATTTGTGTATCTTGATTTACAGATGAACTTTCCAGACTAGCCTCAATGCCAGCTTCTTGACCTACTTTTTGTTTCCTGTCTTTCCTTGGTGGCATGGCAGGGGACTTATTTTTTGAACTTGCCATGTATTTATCCATTGAGACCACTAGGACTTCTTCCTAAAGATGGTTACAATGTGTACACTTCTATCTGAGAAAAAGATAAACTAGCTTTTTCTCTCTTTTTCCTTCCCCTTCTCCGCTGCGTACCTCTACTTCGATTAATAATTCACCTCTGTGTTTTAGTGTTACTTTTTATAATTAATTCATCTCTGTAATGTCAATCTCTAAATTCTTATCCAGTAATCACCATATCATCCTTACAATTTCTCTTTGTGTATCGTGTAACTAGAGGGGCCCCAAACTTGGATCAAAACTTCTAATCTTGCCTTAAATTCTGATCTGATATATTAACCAATTAGAAGATACACTGCAATCAGAAAAATATAAGTAAGTTACTCAGTTACTAGGTTGGACCCTAATAGTTATTTACAAGGTACCAAACAATCATTCCTAGCCAAAGGTTTTATATATCCTATAATAACCACTTTACATATTTTTTGGTTACTACTAGAACAGGTTTGGATGCACTGAGTATCAACCAGAAGTTTAAAACCTATCTAACACACTGTGAAAATAGACTGTTTAACTATAGTGTGGTGCTAGAAAAAGAAATAAAAAACAAAACAAAAAAAAACCCCCCAAATTATCTGCAGTTATTGGCACAACGATCTTTCATGCTATCATACTGAGTATAACCCCAATAGTTATTTACAGGGTAACAATAAGTGATTCCTAACCAAAGATCTTATATAGCCTATAGTAATCTCTATACAGATTTTTTCCTTTTTTTTTTCCTTCCTTTCCTTGGTTGCTGCTAGCACAGGTTTGGGTGTACTGAGAATCAACTGATAGTATAAAACCTGTCTAATACCCTGTGACAATGATCTGTTAAGAAAAGCAATAAAGAGAGAAGAAAAAAAAAGAAGAACAAAGAGAAAAAGAAAACCCCCTAATTTGGCTACAGTTATTTACACCACTGTCTTTCACATTCAATGGTTAAATAATAAATATCATTCCTTTAAACACAAAAGTAACGTAAATTGGGAGAGGCAAAATGGAGGCTCCAGTAATCTGCTAAATAGCACAGTGTCCCCCAGATTCTTGTACAGTCAATATCATTTATCACATCCAACTAGTGAACTTTTCATGTCAAAGGAGACTAGTCACTTAGTAATATCCACAATATTAACTTCAGAGCTTAGTGTCTATTGTATACTGTGCGCCCCTAGTTCTGCCCCACACTTAGACGGGCCGCTGAGAGAAAATCTTATTTAAGTGTCTTATTTTGAACTGGGCTAAGAGGCACTGTCTTTTGTCATCAGGCACCACACTCAGTTTTCAAGACTTGTATGTGCTCCTCGCACAGAGGAAGACAAGTGTCCACTACCAGCCTTAATGCTCCTAGCTGGGCTTATGCTCCGTGGTGTCGGGTCCTTGCCTGATAGCCTGAGTTCAGCAGCTTAAACATACACGCCTGCATACCCTGATAATAAACAGTAAACAGTACCTGAGGTATGGGCCGTCAGACTTCCACCACTTCTGCAAAGATGGTACTACCCTCAGCGCTGCCGCTATCCTTGCGACCTGTCGGCGCTGGGGCGTGACGTAATTGAGGAATCACAGGAGGCGACGCTTGAGGTGAAGATACGGGGACCCAGCGGGACCTCCTACCGGAATACTCAAGCCGGTCAGCCAAGGAATCTCTCCAGCCACGGATCCTTCGCTCCAAAGACGGAGCAGAGACAACACAGACGCAACACCCCCCCGTCACAACCAGGGGACTCAGGTGTTGGTATAGGAAATATAGCCCATCCAGGTGGGCAGGGACCGTCCTCCTCCAGGCCGGGTGAAGCCAGGCACCCAGGACCGGTGAAAGCAGAGTCCGGCAAGGCTGGCGACAGCACTCCTACTGTTCCTCGTCTGGGTAAGTTACCATTCAACCAGTGGGGAGATAGCCAGGCGGATAGGACTCCGATCAGCTCCTTTCGATTACTGTGCACCAGCCACCGTGCACCATTCGGCTGTGGCAATGGACTTCCGACGCCGGATCGTGATCCAGGTACCCAGACCTATTGCAGGCCAATGGGAAAAAGCGTGGTTTGTTGCTGGTTTTAGGCCTCACGTAGAGGCACGGAGCTCAGAGACACCTGCATGTACCTGCATCTACCTGTCGGCCCCGCCTTCAAACCGGAAGTCTCAAGATGGCGTCCCTTGAATTCCGATTGGCTGATAGGATTCTATCAGCCAATCGGAATTAAGGTAGGAAAAATCTGATTGGCTGATTCAATCAGCCAATCAGATTCAAGTTCAATCCGATTGGCTGATCCAATCAGCCAATCAGATTGACCTCGCATTCTATTGGCTGATCGGAACAGCCAATAGAATGTGAAGTCAATCTGATTGGCTGATTGGATCAGCCAATCGGATTGAACTTGAATCTGAATGGCTGATTCCATCAGCCAATCAAAATATTCCTACCTTAATTCCGATTGGCTGATAGAATCCTATCAGCCAATCGGAATTCAAGGGACGCCATCGTGGATGACGTCATTTAAAGGTACAGTCATTGAGTCGTCGGATCAAGAAAGAAGAGGATGCTCTGCGTCGGATGTCTCTTCAGGATGCTGCCGCTCCGCTCCGGATGGATGAACAGAGAAGATGCCGCCTGGATCAAGACTTCTGATGGATGGAAGACCTCTTCTTGCCCTGCTTGGATGAAGACTTCTGCCGGTCTGGATGTAATGTGGGGGGGGTATTGTGTTTTTTTTTACAGGCAAAAGAGCTGTTTTCTTTGGGGCATGCCCCCGCAAAAGGCCCTTTTAAGGGCTGGTAAGGTAATAGAGCTGTTAACTTTTGTAATTTAGTATAGGGTAGGGCATTTTTTTTATTTTGGGGGACTTTGTTATTTTATTAGGGGGCTTAGATTAGGTGTAATTAGTTTAAAATTCTTCTAATATTTTTTTATTTTTTGTAATTTAGTGTTTGTTTTTTTGTACTTTAGTTTAGTTTATTTCGTTGTATTTAATTGTAGGTACTTGTAGTTAATTTATTTAATTTATTTCATGATAGTGTAGTGTTAGGTTTAATTGTAACTTAGGTTAGGATTTATTTTACAGGTAATTTTGTAATTATTTTAACTAGGTAGCTATTAAACAGTAAATATCTATTTAATAGCTATTTTACCTAGTTAAAATAAATACAAAGTTGCCTGTAAAATAATAAATATAAATGCTAAAATAGCTACAATGTAACTATTAGTTATATTGTAGCTATATTAGGGTTTATTTTACAGGTAAGTATTTAGTTTTAAATAGGATTCATTTATTTAATTAATGTAATGATAGTGTAGTGTTAGGTGTAATTGTAACTTAGGTTAGGATTTATTTTACAGGTAAATTTATATTTATTTTAGGTAGTTATTAAATAGTTATTAAATATTTAATAACTATTGTACCTAGTTAAAATAAATACAAAGTTGCCTGTAAAATAAATATAAATCCTAAAATAGCTACAATGTAACTATTAGTTATATTGTAGCTATATTAATAGCTAGTAGGGGGCTTAGATTAGGTGTAATTAGTTTAAAATTATTGTAATATTTTATTATTTTTGGTAATTTAGTGTTTGTTTGTTTTTTGGTACTTTTCTGATAGATGGAAGACCTCTTCTTGCCCCGCTTGGATGAAGACTTCTGCCGGTCTGGATGTCCTCTTCTGCCCCATCGGATGAAGACTTCGGCCCGGCTGGGTGAACACGACTCAAGGTAGGGAGATCTTCAGGGGGGTAGTGTTAGGTTTATTTAAGGGGGGTTTGGGTTAGAGTAGGGGTATGTGGGTGGTGGGTTGTAATGTGGGGGGGGGTATTGTGTTTTTTTTTTTACAGGCAAAAGAGCTGTTTTCTTTGGGGCATGCCCCCGCAAAAGGCCCTTTTAAGGGCTGGTAAGGTAATAGAGCTGTTAACTTTTGTAATTTAGTATAGGGTAGGGCATTTTTTTTTATTTTGGGGGGCTTTGTTATTTTATTGTAGCTATATTAATAGCTAGTAGGGGGCTTAGATTAGGTGTAATTAGTTTAAAATTCTTGTAATATTTTTTTATTTTTTGTAATTTAGTGGGGGGGGGTTTGTACTTTAGTTTAGTTTATTTAATTGTATTTAATTGTAGGTACTTGTAGTTAATTTATTTAATGATAATGTAGTGTTAGGTTTAATTGTAACTTAGGTTAGGATTTATTTTACAGGTAATTTTGTAATTATTTTAACTAGGTAGCTATTAAATAGTCAATATCTATTTAATAGCTATTGAACCTAGTTAAAATAAATACAAAGTTGCCTGTAAAATAAATATAAATGCTAAAATAGCTACAATGTAACTATTAGTTATATTGCAGCTATATTAGGGTTTATTTTACAGGTAAGTCTTTAGTTTTATATATGATTCATTTATTTAATTAATTTAATGATAGTGTAGTGTTAGGTGTAATTGTAACTTAGGTTATGATTTATTTTACAGGTAAATTTGTATTTATTTTAGCTAGGTAGTTATTAATAACTATTGTACCTAGTTAAAATAAATACAAAGTTGCCTGTAAAATAAATATAAATCCTAAAATAGCTATAATGTAACTATTAGTTATATTGTAGCTATATTAATAGCTAGTAGGGGGCTTAGATTAGGTGTAATTAGTTTAAAATTATTGTAATATTTTATTATTTTTGGTAATTTAGTGTTTGTTTGTATTTTGGTACTTGTATGATGGATGGAAGACATCTTCTTGCCCCGCTTGGATGAAGACTTCTGCCGGTCTGGATGTCCTCTTCTGCCCCATCGGATGAAGACTTCGGCCCGGCTGGGTGAACACGACTCAAGGTAGGGAGATCTTCAGGGGGGTAGTGTTAGGTTTATTTAAGGGGGGTTTGGGTTAGAGTAGGGGTATGTGGGTGGTGGGTTGTAATGTGGGGGGGGGTATTGTGTTTTTTTTTTTACAGGCAAAAGAGCTGTTTTCTTTGGGGCATGCCCCGCAAAAGGCCCTTTTAAGGGTTGGTAAGGTAATAGAGCTGTTAACTTTTGTAATTTAGTATAGGGTAGGGCATTTTTTTTTTATTTTGGGGGGCTTTGTTATTTTATTAGGGGGCTTAGATTAGGTGTAATTAGTTTAAAATTCTTGTAATATTTTTTTATTTTTTGTAATTTAGTGTTTGGTTTTTTTTGTAATTTAGTGGGGGGGTTTTGTACTTTAGTTTATTTAATTGTAGATAATTGTAGGTACTTGTAGTTAATTTATTTAATGATAGTGTAGTGTTAGGTTTAATTGTAACTTAGGTTAGGATTTATTTTACAGGTAATTTTGTAATTATTTTAACTAGGTAGCTATTAATTAGTCAATAACTATTTAATAGCTATTGTACCTAGTTAAAATAAATACAAAGTTGCCTGTAAAATAAATATAAATGCTAAAATAGCTACAATGTAACTATTAGTTATATTGCAGCTATATTAGGGTTTATTTTACAGGTAAGTATTTAGTTTTAAATAGGATTAATTTATTTAATTATAGTGTAGTGTTAGGTGTAATTGTAACTTAGGTTAGGATTTATTTTACAGGTAAATTTGTATTTATTTTAGCTAGGTAGTTATTAAATAGTTATTAACTATTTAATAACTATTTTACCTAGTTAAAATAAATACAAAGTTGCCTGTAAAATAAATATAAATGCTAAAATAGCTACAATGTAACTATTAGTTATATTGCAGCTATATTAGGGTTTATTTTACAGGTAAGTATTTAGTTTTAAATAGGATTCATTTATTTAACTATAGTAAATTTATTTCGTTTTATTTAAATTATATTTAAGTTAGGGGGTGTTAGTGTTAGGGTTAGACTTAGGTTTAGGGGTTAATAACCTTATTATAGCGGCGACGTTGGGGGCGGGAGATTAGGGGTTAATAATTGTAGGTAGGTGGCGGCGATGTTAGGGAGGGCAGATTAGGGGTTAATAAAATGTATTAAAGTGTTTGCGAGGCGGGAGTGCGGCGGTTTAGGGGTTAATACATTTATTATAGTGGCGGAGATTTGCGGTCGGCAGATTAGGGGTTAATACTTGTAGTTAGATTGCGGCGACGTTGGGGGGGCAGATTAGGGGTTAATAACTATAATGTAGGGGTCGGCGGTGTTAGGGACAGCAGATTAGGGGTTAATAGCTATAATGTAGGCGGCGGCGATATCGGGTCGGCAGATTAGGGGTTAATACTTGTAGTTAGATTGCAGCGACATTGGGGGGGGCAGATTAGGGGTTAATACCTATAATGTAGGGGTCGGCGGTGTTAGGGACAGCAGATTAGGGGTTAATAGCTATAATGTAGGCGGCGGCGATATCGGGTCGGCAGATTAGGGGTTAATACTTGTAGTTAGATTGCAGCGACGTTGGGGGGGCAGATTAGGGGTTAATAACTATAATGTAGGGGTCGGCGGTGTTAGGGACAGCAGATTAGGGGTTAATAGCTATAATGTAGGCGGCGGCGATATCGGGTCGGCAGATTAGGGGTTAATACTTGTAGTTAGATTGCGGCGACGTTGGGGGGGCAGATTAGGGGTTAATAACTATAATGTAGGGGTCGGCGGTGTTAGGGACAGCAGATTAGGGGTTAATAGCTAAAATGTAGGCGGCGGCGATATCAGGTCGGCAGATTAGGGGTTAATACTTGTAGTTAGATTGCGGCGACGTTGGGGGGGGGCAGATTAGGGGTTAATAACTATAATGTAGGGGTCGGCGATGTTAGGGACAGCAGATTAGGGGGGAATAGTTATAATGTAGGTTGCGGCGATATCCGATCGGCAGATTAGGGGTTAAATAATGTTATTATAGGGTTTGCGATGTCGGGGGGCCTCGGTTTAGTGGTTCATAGGTAGTTTATGGGTGTTAGTGACTTAGTGTACTAAAACATACCGAATTTCGGAACCGAATAGAACCGAATTCAGCCGAATCAGAATAAATCCGAAACGAATTTATTCGGATCCGAATAAATCCGAAACAAATTTATTCAAATTTTGCCGAATCCGATTCGATCCGAACCAAAATTCGAAAAGTCCGAATCGATCCGAACCGAAAACGAACCGAATTTTTTAGCCGTGCACATGTCTAGTGACAACCAGAAGTTTTGGATTCAACCCCGGGCAGCAATCGGTGTGGTAGCTAAGCCGATAACAGTCTACTATGGATGGTCAGTTGTCCAAAAAGCAGATGCGATTCACAGATTGTCTGGCTCGTGAGGATAACATTGTGACCTCAACATGTTTCTCCAGAACTACGGTTGGGCTTTCTCAAGAGGAGGATATGTAAGACGATACTGAATCTCCTAACATCCAGCTTAAATGGTTGACATGGGTCACTGAGAAAACCAAAGATTTTCCCATTTAAGCCACATATCTTTGAGCCTTTATAACTTTTATTGCATTTTGTTAAAAAAACATAATTTATGCTTACCTGATAAATTCCTTTCTTCTGTAGTGTGATCAGTCCACGGGTCATCATTACTTCTGGGATATTACTCCTCCCCAACAGGAAGTGCAAGAGGATTCACCCAGCAGAGCTGTATATAGCTCCTCCCCTCTACGTCACTCCCAGTCATTCGACCAAGGACCAACGAGAAAGGAGAAACCAAGGGTGTAGTGGTGACTGGAGTATAATTTAAAAAATATTTACCTGCCTTAAAAAACAGGGCGGGCCGTGGACTGATCACACTACAGAAGAAAGGAATTTATCAGGTAAGCATAAATTATGTTTTCTTCTGTTAAGTGTGATCAGTCCACGGGTCATCATTACTTCTGGGATACCAATACCAAAGCAAAAGTACACGGATGACGGGAGGGATAGGCAGGCTCTTTATACAGAAGGAACCACTGCCTGAAGAACCTTTCTCCCAAAAATAGCCTCCGAGGAAGCAAAAGTGTCAAATTTGTAAAATTTGGAAAAAGTATGAAGCGAAGACCAAGTTGCAGCCTTGCAAATCTGTTCAACAGAGGCCTCATTCTTAAAGGCCCAAGTGGAAGCCACAGCTCTAGTAGAATGAGCTGTAATTCTTTCAGGAGGCTGCTGTCCAGCAGTCTCATAGGCTAAACGAATTATGCTACGAAGCCAAAAAGAAAGAGAGGTAGCAGAAGCCTTTTGACCTCTCCTCTGACCAGAGTAAACGACAAACAGGGAAGACGTTTGTCGAAATTCCTTAGTTGCCTGTAAGTAAAACTTTAGGGCACTAACTACATCCAGATTGTGCAGAAGACGTTCCTTCTTCGAAGAAGGATTTGGACACAAAGAAGGAACAACAATCTCTTGATTGATATTCCTGTTAGTGACTACCTTAGGTAAGAACCCAGGTTTAGTGCGCAGAACTACCTTATCCGAATGAAAAATCAAATAAGGAGAATCACAATGTAAGGCTGATAACTCAGAGACTCTTCGAGCCGAGGAAATAGCCATTAAAAATAGAACTTTCCAAGATAACAACTTTATATCAATGGAATGGAGGGGTTCAAACGGAACACCCTGTAAAACGTTAAGAACAAGGTTTAAACTCCATGGCGGAGCAACAGTTTTAAACACAGGCTTAATCCTGGCCAAAGCCTGACAAAAAGCCTGAACGTCTGGCACTTCTGACAGACGTTTGTGTAACAGAATGGACAGAGCTGAGATCTGTCCCTTTAATGAACTAGCAGATAAACCCTTTTCTAAACCTTCTTGTAGAAAAGACAATATCCTAGGAATCCTAACCTTACTCCAAGAGTAACCTTTGGATTCACACCAATATAGGTATTTACGCCATATCTTATGGTAAATCTTTCTGGTAACAGGCTTCCTAGCCTGTATTAAGGTGTCAATAACTGACTCAGAAAACCCACGTCTTGATAAAATCAAACGTTCAATTTCCAAGCAGTCAGCTTCAGAGAAGTTAGATTTTGATGTTTGAAAGGACCCTGTATCAGGAGATCCTGTTTCAGAGGTAGAGACCAAGGTGGACAGGATGACATGTCCACCAGGTCTGCATACCAAGTCCTGCGTGGCCATGCAGGTGCTATTAGAATCACTGATGCTCTCTCCTGTTTGATTCTGGCAATCAATCGAGGAAGCATCGGGAAGGGTGGAAACACATAAGACATCGTGAAGTCCCAAGGTGCTGTCAGGGCATCTATTAGGACTGCTCCTGGATCCCTGGATCTGGACCCGTAACGAGGAAGCTTGGCGTTCTGTCGAGACGCCATGAGATCTATCTCTGGTTTGCCCCAACGTCGAAGTATTTGGGCAAAGACCTCCGGATGAAGTTCCCACTCCCCCGGATGAAAAGTCTGACGACTTAAGAAATCCGCCTCCCAGTTCTCCACTCCCGGGATGTGGATTGCTGATAGGTGGCAAGAGTGAGACTCTGCCCAGCAAATTATCTTGATACTTCCATCATTGCTAGGGAGCTCCTTGTCCCTCCCTGATGGTTGATGTAAGCTACAGTCGTGATGTTGTCCGACTGGAACCTGATGAACCCCCGAGTTGTCAACTGGGGCCAAGCCAGGAGGGCATTGAGAACTGCTCTCAATTCCAGAATGTTTATTGGCAGGAGACTCTCCTCCTGACTCCATTGTCCCTGAGCCTTCAGAGAATTCCAGACGGCACCCCAACCTAGAAGGCTGGCGTCTGTTGTTACAATTGTCCAGTCTGGTCTGCTGAATGGCATCCCCCTGGACAGATGCGGCCGAGAAAGCCACCATAGAAGAGAATTTCTGGTCTCTTGATCCAGATTCAGAGAAGGGGACAAGTCTGAGTAATCCCCATTCCACTGACTTAGCATGCATAGTTGCAGTGGTCTGAGGTGTAAGCGAGCAAATGGCACTATGTCCATTGCCGCTACCATTAAGCCGATTACCTCCATGCATTGAGCCACTGACGGGTGTTGAATGGAATGAAGGGTGCGGCAAGCACTTTGAAGTCTTGTTAACCTGTCCTCTGTCAGGTAAATCTTCATTTCTACAGAATCTATAAGAGTCCCCAGGAAGGGAACTCTTGTGAGTGGAACGAGTGAACTTTTCTTTTCGTTCACCTTCCATCCATGTGACCTTAGAAAAGCCAGTACTAACTCTGTATGAGACTTGGCAGTTTGAAAGCTTGAAGCTTGTATCAGAATGTCGTCTAGGTACGGAGCTACCGAAATTCCCCGCGGTCTTAGTACCGCCAGAAGAGCACCTAGAACCTTTGTGAAGATTCTTGGAGCTGTAGCCAGTCCGAATGGAAGAGCTACAAACTGGTAATGCCTGTCTAGAAAGGCAAACCTTAGATACCGGTAATGATCTTTGTGAATCGGTATGTGAAGGTAAGCATCCTTTAAATCCACTGTGGTCATGTACTGACCTTCTTGGATCATGGGTAAAATTGTCCGAATAGTCTCCATTTTGAATGATGGAACTCTTAGGAATTTGTTTAGGATCTTTAAATCCAGGATTGGTCTGAAAGTTCCCTCTTTTTTGGGAACCACAAACAGATTTGAGTAAAACCCCTGTCCCTGTTCCGACCGTGAAACTGGATGGATTACTCCCATTAACAATAGTTCTTGTATGCAGCGTAGAAACGCTTCTTTCTTTGTTTGGTTTGTTGATAACCTTGACAGATGAAATCTCTCTCTTGGAGGAGAGTATTTGAAGTCCAGAAGGTATCCCTGAGATATTATCTCTAGCGCCCAGGGATCCTGGACATCTCTTGCCCAAGCCTGGGTGAAGAGAGAAAGTCTGCCCCCTACTAGATCCGATCCCGGATCGGGGGCCCTCAATTCATGCTGTTTTAGGGGCAGCAGCAGGTTTCCTGGCCTGCTTGCCCTTGTTCCAGGACTGGTTAGGTCTCCAGCCTTGTCTGTAGCGAGTACCAGATCCTTCTTGTTTTGGAGCAGTGGAAGTTGATGCTGCTCCTGCTTTGAAATTCCGAAAGGAACGAAAATTAGACTGTCTAGCCTTAGATTTGGCTTTGTCTTGAGGCAGGGCGTGGCCCTTACCTCCTGTAATGTCAGCGATAATTTCTTTCAAACCGGGCCCAAATAAGGTCTGTCCCTTGAAAGGTATATTAAGTAATTTGGACTTAGAAGTTACATCAGCTGACCAGGATTTTAGCCACAGTGCTCTACGCGCCTGAATGGCGAATCCGGAATTCTTAGCCGTAAGTTTAGTTAAATGTACTACGGCTTCCGAAATGAATGAATTAGCTAGATTAAGTATTCTAAGCCTGTCCGAAATGTCGTCCAGCGTAGCTGAACTAAGGTTCTCTTCTAGAGACTCAATCCAGAATGCCGCTGCAGCCGTGACCGGCGCAATGCATGCAAGGGGTTGTAATATAAAACCTTGTTGAACAAACATTTTCTTAAGGTAACCCTCTAACTTTTTATCCATTGGATCTGAAAAGGCACAGCTATCCTCTACCGGGATAGTGGTACGCTTAGCTAAAGTAGAAACTGCTCCCTCCACCTTAGGGACCGTTTGCCATAAGTCCCGTGTGGCGGTGTCTATTGGAAACATCTTTCTAAATATCGGAGGGGGTGAGAACGGCACACCGGGTCTATCCCACTCCTTAGTAATAATTTCAGTTAGTCTCTTAGGTATAGGAAAAACGTCAGTACTTGTTGGTACAGCAAAATATTTATCCAACCTACACATTTTCTCTGGTATTGCAAATGTGTTACAATCATTCAGGGCCGCTAACACCTCCCCTAGTAATACACGGAGGTTTTCCAGCTTAAATTTAAAATTTGAAATATCTGAATCCAATCTGTTTGGATCAGAACCGTCAGCCGCAGAATGAAGCTCTCCGTCCTCATGTTCTGCAAGTTGTGACGCAGTATCTGACATGGCCCTAGCATTATCAGCGCACTCTGTTCTCACCCCAGAGTGATCACGCTTGCCTCTTAGTTCTGGTAATTTAGCCAAAACCTCAGTCATAACAGTAGCCATATCTTGTAATGTTATTTGTAATGGCCGCCCAGATGTACTGGGCGCCACCATATCGCGCACCTCCCGAGCGGGAGATGCAGGTACTGTCACGTGAGGCGAGTTAGTCGGCATAACTCTCCCCTCGTTGTTTGGTGAAATTTGTTCAATTTGTACAGATTGACTTTTATTTAAAGTAGCATCAATACAGTTAGTACATAAATTTCTATTGGGCTCCACTTTGGCGTTGGCACAAATCGTACAGGTCTCATCCTCTGAATCAGACATGTTTAACACACTAGCAAATAAACTTGCAACTTGGAAATATTATTCAAGTAAAACACAATGAAAAAACGTACTGTGCTTTAAGAAGCACTGAAAGATATATAACAGTTGAAATCAATAAACTTTGAAAAACAAAACACAATTTAGCAAAGGTTTGTTCCCATTAGCAAAGAAAAACTAACCCTGATGGCATAAAAAAGTTAAAGAATAAACGTTTTTTATCACAGTCAACTATAATCTCACAGCTCTGTTAGATTACTTCCCTCAAACAAGCTTTGAAGACCCCTGAGTTCTGTAGAGATAAACCGGAACGTGCAGGAAAAAACAATGAGCTTCTGACTGAAATTTTTGATGCGTAGCAAAAGCGCCAAAAAAAGGTCCCTCCCCCTCACACACAACAGTGAGAGAGATCAGTAAACTGTCATAATTAGATCAAGCAACTGCCAAGTGGAAAAATAGTGCCCAAACATTTTATTCACCCAGTACCTCAGAAAATGGAAACGATTTTACATTCCAGCAAAAACGTTTAACATAAATTAAGAGTTATTAAAAAAACCTGTTGCTTTGCAATTAGGCTAAAGTCTTATATACACAGTGTAATTCCAGTGAAGTACCATTCCCCAGAATACTCAAATGTTAAATATACATACATGATATTATGTCGGTATGGCAGGATTTTCTCATCAATTCCATTGTCAGAAAATAAAAACTGCTACATACCTCTTTGCAGATTAAACTGCCCGCTGTCCCCTGATCTGAAGTTTACCTCTCCTCAGATGGCCGAGAAACAGCAATATGATCTTAACAACTCCGGCTAAAATCATAGTAAAAACTCTGGTAGATTCTTCTTCAAACTCCACCAGAGAAGGAATAACACACTCCGGTGCTATTAAAAAATAACAAACTTTTGATTGAAGAAATAAAACTAAATAAAATCACCATAGTCCTCTCACACATCCTATCTAGTCGTTGGGTGCAAGAGAATGACTGGGAGTGACGTAGAGGGGAGGAGCTATATGCAGCTCTGCTGGGTGAATCCTCTTGCACTTCCTGTTGGGGAGGAGTAATATCCCAGAAGTAATGATGACCCGTGGACTGATCACACTTAACAGAAGAAATATTTATTATTAGATAAAGTTATTATGAGTGTAACTGTACTTTTAATTGTAATTTTAATCTTTTTTGTGTAACTTTCTGTCTCATGTAACAGTTAACCAAAGCTCAAAAGTTGCTCTATCCCGATGCTAGTTAAATTCAATTGCGCTCGAGTGAACGCATTTCCTTTCAACTTGTAATATGCGCGCTACTTCCGACACGCACAAAGAGACGCATAATTTACCTAAACAATTTACTTTTCTTTATAAAATATGATTTTTGGTGAACAATTTAGTTTATGAATTTTAATGCACTTTGTAAATCATGCATCTCCTTCCCATACAAAAATGCAGTATACTCCCCTTAGCAAGGGTATTAAGGGTAAAAAGTGGCTTTATATCATTCCACCAGGGAAATAAAAAGGCTGGTGAGCATTCTTATAGAATCTCACCAGCACAGGGATCTTTTTAGAATCGGGGCCTTAGGGCCTAATATTTAAAACATCACCGGCATGGAGAGAAATCACGCAAAATCTGTGGGATTTTTTTTAGACCTTGTTTTGTAATGTAGAAGTCTCTGTTTCACATAAAGAACACTACATAGTAACATAAACATTTCTCAAGATAAAATTTGTGCCTCTAATTTTTTTAAGGGCCTCGCCATACCGTTGTTGAGACTTCTTAGATCATCTCAATTGAAAAGTGAGGTTTTGAATATTAGGTGGATAACGAAAATTAATGATTTAACAAATTTACTATTTAGTGCTCCCTCTTGAGCGTAAACTTCACTAGACATAATTTTTTTGCGTGTCGAGTAGTGCGCTTATTACAAGTGGAAAGTAAAAAGTTTGTGCACAAGCAAAACCCAACGTGCGCTAACCAAATATCGCGATTGCGTTAACTTCTTCTCCCCGTAGAAGACAATGGAGAGCACAAACTGAAAAAACCTAACACCTATACTTGCGCTCTAACGCGACATAAGTTATTAATATAATATATATATTGGTATAGATATGTATTGTACATGAACATTATCAGATATAAATAGAAATATATATTGAATAATAAAAAGTGCATTGTTTTCTATGTGAAGAACATAGGAATGTAAAATATGAGTAAAGCAAATCAGGGTTCATTATTTAGGACTAATGCAGCTGGGTTATCGCACATGGTGAATGACTAACTTCAATGCGTGTTATTGAAATATTCCATATAAAATATTAAAATATAATTATAAAAATTATTTAAAATTATAAAACATACTGTACAAAATATAGATATATTCTATGGATTATATTATTTTATTGATATTTTTAAATATTTTATATGTAATGTTTCAATAATCTATGGATTATTTAGAATATTTTACAGTATGTTTAATCATTTTTATTGATATTTTTAAATATTTTATATGTAATTTTTCAATAAAATCCATTGAAGTTTGTATTTCTTCATATGCGCTAACTTAATCGCATTATTCCTATATATATATATATATATATATATATATATATATATATATATATATATATATATATATATGATAATGTTCATGTAAAATACATTTCTTTTATGCAGGTGGTGAGAGTCCACAATCCATTACTCCTGGGTATTACTCTTCCTTACCACTAGGAGGAGGCAAAGATTATCAAACCCCAAGAGCTCTATAAAACCCCTCCCACCTCACATTTACCTCAGATTTTACTTTGCTTCTGCATAATTCTTGAAATCATGTAATTCATTTTTTAAGACAGCTGATAAGCTCCCTGAGGTTTTTCCAATCCCTGAAGCTGTTTCTGACATGGTTTCTATGGAATGGTTAATACTTCTGCAAGGTTTAAAAAGTTATATCCTTTACCTGCTGCTAATGTTGAATTGTGGGAAACTGTCCCTTAGTTTGATGGTGCTATTTCCACATTGGCTAAGCTTACTACTATCCCTTTAGAAGTTAGTTTTTCTTTTAAAGACCCCTTGGATAGGAAATTTGAGTCTTTTCATAGAAGTCTTTATAAAAGCAGGGTATTTGCTTAGGGCGGCTATTGCTGATGTGGCTGCGGCCTTATCTTACTAGTTATCTAATCTTTCATAACAGTATTCTAATTATCTTTTGGGTTTACTTAAAATTTTGATGCTGCATTTGATATCATGAAAACAATGTCAAAAGCATGTCCTTGGCAGTCCTTGCTAGACGAACATTATAGCTTAAATCCTGGTCTGCTGACATGGTGTCTAAATCCAGACTTTTATCTCTTTCTTTTAAGAAAAAGAAATTGTTTGGTTCTGATTTGAATTCTATCATTTCTACTTTGCTTCCTCAATACAAATAGTCTAAGGGAAAGTCTAAAGCATCCAATCGTTTTCTTTCCTTTCATCAAAATAAGGAACAAAAAAATGTCTCCTCTGCTCAGAAGCAAGGCACTGCTGGCTCAGTCTGGAGGTCTAGTGCTATCTGGAACAAGTCAAAGCAGGCTAAGAAACCTATTTCTACTATCAAGACTGCATGCAGGTACGGCCCCTGGTCAAGAAGCTCTGGTAGGGAGCCGGTTTGTATAGAGTTTCCCAGGATTATTGAATAGAATTCAGAACAAGGCCTCCCAGTGGAAGTTTTTTTCTGTCCAATGTTCCAAGGAATCTCTTAAGCCTTTTTTCAGTAATTTTCAGATCTGGAAACTATGGGAGTGATTGTGCCAGTTTCTTTACCGTAAGAAGACATGGGATTTTATTCAAATCTTTTCATTGTTCCAAAGAAGGAAGGTGCTTTCAGACCAGTCCTATATATGAAAGCTCTGTACAAGTTTGTAAAAACTCCTTTTAAAATGGAAACTATTTCTACTATTCTGCCTTTTGTTCAGCAAGGTCAGTTTATGTCCACAATAGATTTAAAGGATGCTTATCTTCATGTTTCAATTCACAGGGAACATTATCAGTTTCGGAGGTTTGCCTTTCTAGACAGGCATTTTCAGTTTGTTGCTCTACCATTTAGTCTGGCTATAGCTCCAAGAATTTTCACAAAGTGCTCTATTGTCTGTGACCAGATCTCATGCAGTGTTTGCCTACCTGGACAATATCTTGGTTTAAGCTCCATCTTTTCCTTTAGCAGAATCTCATACTGACAAACTTCAACAACATGGTTGAAGGATCAATTCTTTGGTTCCTAAGACAAGGGTAACTTTTGGGGTTTTCAAATAGAGTCAGTCTCCATGAGTTTTTCTCTAACTGAGCAGAAGAGGTTTAAATTGGTGTCAACTTGTTTGAACCTCCAGTCACTCTCCTTTCCCTCTGTTGCTCTTTGTATGGAAGTTTTAGGGCTCATGTTTGCAGTGTCAGATGCAATTCATTTTGCTCTATTTCACATGAGACCTCTTAGATTTGTATGCTTCATCAGTGGTACAGGGATCATACTCAGATATTCAAAAGATTTTCTGGATCCCAGCAAATGTCAGTCTGTGCTATTTTCAGGGCTCTTAAGGCTTGGGGGTATATTTATCAAGCTCCGAATGGAGCTTGATGCCCCGTGTTTCTGGTGAGCCTGCAGGCTCGCCAGAAACAGCAATTATGAAGCAGCGGTCACAAAGACCGCTGCTCCATAACCTGTCCACCTGCTCTGAGCAGGCGGACAGACATAGCCGGAAATCAACCCGATCGAGTACGATCGGGTTGATTGACACTCCCTGCTGGCGGCCTATTGGCCGCGAGTCTGCAGGGGGCGGCGTTGCACCAGCAGCTCTTGTGAGCTGCTGGTGCAATGCTGAATACGGCGAGCGTATTGCTCGCCGTATTCAGTGAGGTCTGTCGGACCTGATCCGACATGAAGGAAGTGGTGCAAATTATCTGTTGGGCAGAAATGAATTACTGTCTAATTTCTGCGATTCATATTCTAGGAGTGAACAACTGGGAAGCAGACTTTCTCAGTTGTCTATCTCTACATCCAGGGAAATGGTCTCTTCATCAGGATGTGTTTTATCAGATTGTGAATCTTTGGGGTGTCCCGGAGATAGATCTGATGGCTCCTCATTTGAACAACAAACTTCCCAGGTACTTTGCAAGGTCCAAGGATCAGTAGGCAGACTTTGTGGATGCTCTAGTAGCTCCTTGGTCATTTCAGCTTGCTTATCTGTTTCCTCCTCTGGTACTTCTTCCCAGAGTGATCTTCAAGATAAGCCTAGAGAAATTATCAGTAATCCTAATTGATCCAGCTTGGCCTTGCAGGATTTGATATGCAGACCTGGCTCATATGTCCAGTTGCCCTACTTGGCCTCTTCCGCTATTGTTATTAAAGGTTTTGCTGGCTCCTCCTTTTGAACCTATGCATAAGGTGGATGTTAAACTCCTTTCTTGGAAAGTTTTATTCCTTTTGGCTATCTCTTCTGCTAGAAGTTGTTTCTTCAGTCAAAATCAGCAGAGAGATTGTTGTTCCTTCTTTGAGTCCTAATCCCAAGAAAGCTTCAAAGAGATATTTGCATAATGTGGATGTTGTTAGAGCACTGAGATAATATATTAATGCTACTAAAGATTTCAGACAGCCTTCTAGCTTATTTCTTGGTCAGTGGTCACTTCTTGGCCTTTCAAGAATGAGGCTTGATTTATTTTTGCCTGATTGATTTGTCAAGTGCATAAAAAAAAAAAAAAGATTTATGCCCTTTTGGGCTTTCTATGGGCTTGTGGATTTAGTTTTCTCAGTGAAAAAAAGTTGTTTTAAATCCCTCCCTTTATGTTATTACTTGTCTACTCCACAGCTTGGGTATTAATTTCCATGAGTAATGGATTGTGGACTCTCACCACCTGTATGAAAGAAAACATAATTTATGCTTACCTGATAAATTAATTTCTTTCGTGGTGGTGAGAGTCTACAAGACCCCATCCTGTGTTTTCCTATTCCATTTTGCTTGCCTATACGTGAGGTAAATCTAAGGTGTGAGGGGTTATTATAGAGCTCTTGGGAATATTTGCCTCCTTTTTTTGGTAAGGAAGATTAATTTCCAGGAGTAATGGATCATGGAGTCTCACCACCATTAAAGAAATTAATTTATTAGGTAAGCATAAATTATATTATCTATACCTATATATCTATAGGAATAGAGATACAGGTAGGTATGGATATATATATATATATATATATATATATATATACACACGGGATCAGACTAATATACTACAGGAAAGTTCTTCTCTGTGAAAAGCATTACTGGGCTAAAAGAAGCTGCACCCAGGTGGTAAATCGCCATAGAACAGACTAACAATAGTATTGAGCCAGTTGTTCATTCCTGTGAGTGCACCTCTCTCTGTGTGTTTTTAGTCTCCCTATGGGAAAAAGGGGAAACCAGATGTGGACTCCTTGCTCAGTGTGCTTAGAGGAATATGGCTACACCTCACTGACGAGGCCCAATGAAGGCTGAAACGATTGTCTGGGGTTGCTGTGTTCCTTGTTCAGAGAGGAATTGTCTGGTATTTCGGCGCTGGACTGACCGTAATAGGCGGGATCTGACTGATATACTACAGAAAAGTTCTTCTCTTTAAAAAGCATTACTAGGCTAATTGAAGCTGCACCCAGGTGGTAAATAGCCATAGAACAGGCTAACAATAATATTGAGCCGTTGTTCATTCCTGTGAGTGTGCTTCTCTCTGTGTGTGTGTGTGTATATATATATATATGAAACAAAGGAGAGTTACCAATAGCACTACCTAATATCAAATGAAATTATCCCCTATATTCATTAATAACTCATGTGAATTCTACACATTAGTAGGGTTGAGGAAATTGGTGCTATGTAGTAAGAAGAGTTTAAACAAAAACTGACAGATAGGCTGTGTGGCCTTGTCTGAGATAGACTACATTTATAGCACTCTGGGGAATTCTCAATTAAATCAAACTGTGGTAACAGAGAAAATCATGCAAAAATGTGCAAAGAACAAAGACAAAACTGTCTGGATAAACTAGTCTACATTAAAAATTAACTTTTATTAGAGGCTAATTAAAAATGGAAAACACACACTTAAAAACACTCTTAGGAGCCAGGAGATTCTTAATTATAGAACTTGTAATAGTGGGTATAGTGGATATGTAATACCTTTAATAAATTGAGTATATGGTATTGGAGCTGACAATATTCACTCGCATTAAATGTACAACAATTGATTCACTAGTCGTGATATTAGGGACTTTATATAGAATCCCTTTGAATTGATATAGTCCGTGAATATCAGAATAAATATACATGTATAGCTGTATTGTAACCTGTTGAGGAGCTCAAGTGTTAACTTTGTCGTGATTTGAGTTATAAGCACATTTGGAATTAGTTTATGCCTATTAGTTTAGAGTGACATGTTGCTGAATCATATCACAACAGTGTGGGTAACATTACTAGGTGCATTGACACACTCAATAGCATATTCCAGCAACACTATTGTATGTCAGAAAAAATAGAGGCTTTTGGCTGAGTAATGATAATGTCATTGATATTTAGAGAAACAACGTCTGGTGAACATACACACTGTCATTCAAGATACCAGTGTAATTAAAGGTCACACTTCATAGTAATATTATTACCACTAATAATCTAGTGTTCTCATTGTTTGCATCGGTACTAATGTGTCTTGTACCTGTTTAGTGTGGGGTTTACACCAAGCTAAAGATATTATTGATCTAACATTCGTGAGGTTCCATTAAATTTATCCCTGCAGGTGCCAAGATACCTGATATTTGGGACTGAAACTTTATTGGTTAATATCTTGTATAAACAAAAATATTAAAACTTGTTATAAAATTCTTGTTTAAAATAACCAGTACCGGTGTTATTACACATGAGTAAACGCTTAATATACAGCGTTCCTCTTATTATATAAAACAGACTGTTGTTATGTAAAGTATCTGATGTACCCTTAAGTAAATGCCATTGCTGTAATATCCGTGGTTTGGGTAATAAGAAATTTACCGCTGCTTCATGAACTTAACGTTTACTCTATAAGTGTACAACCGATGCATTAGCTTTAGTTAGCTGATGGTATTGTAGTATTTCAATCTATCAGTTATGATCAATAGGCAAGTATATGTAAGTTTCGGTTTGCAATTCCCAAGGAATATCATATAAGTGGGGTACTTTACACTTATTAATAAATGCTGTTTAGAAATAATATGTGTGCTATTAACAGTTCAGTCTCGGTTAGTCTGATTTAAGAGCTGTCATGCTGCCAACTCAATCACAAGCTGTTTAGAGAGCAGCTGAGTAAATTCACGAGCAGTATACTCCCGTTACCTTTAACTCAGTGTTGCATATAAGTGTTGCATAAGCGGTAATACATATGTAGCTGTACTTCAATATTTCTACTGCTGAGGTTCAATAACAGTGAATCATTGACTAGCTGCCATAATAAAGGGTTAAGCTATAAGCTATCAAGCGGTTATATAATCACCAGCGGTCTGCCCCAATTTTCCACCCCCAAATTAGTTTTACATATTACGGTAAAAAGTATTATTTAAGATCGAGGTTCCTAAGGCTAACTAAAAATACATGAGCTCCAAGGGCTCATCACCAGTACCCTAACGTCCCTAACATGTATATTAACTATTTACTAACTACCTAGTTACAATAAATACAAACTTACCTGTAAAAAAACCTAACCTGTCTTACACTAACACCTAACCTTACACTACAATGAAATCAATTACATTAATTAAATACAATTAACTAAATTACAAAAAAAATAAACACTAAATTACACAAAATAAAAAAGAAATGATCAAATATTTAAACTAATTACACCTAATCTAATAGCCCTATCAAAATACCCCCCCCAAATAAAAAAACCTAGCCTAAACTAAACTGCCAATAGCCCTTAAAAGGGCCTTTTTGCGGGGCATTGCCCCAAAGAAATCAGCTCTTTTACCTGTAAAAAAAAATACAAACAACCCCCCAACAGTAAAACCCACCACCCACACAACCAAACCCCCCAAATAAAATCCTATCTAAAAAAAAACCTAAGCTCCCCATTGCCCTGAATAGGCATTTGGATGGGCATTGCCCTTAAAAGGGCATTTAGCTCTTTTTCAGCCCAAACCCTAAGCTAAAAATAAAACCCACCCAATAAACCCTTAAAAAAACCTAACACTAACCCCCGAAGATCCACTTACAGTTTTTGAAGACTGGACATCCATCCTCAATGAAGCCGGGAGAAGTCTTCATCCAAGCGGCAAGAAGTGGTCCTCCAGGCGGGCAGAAGTCTTCATCCAGACGGCATCTTCTATCTTCATCCTTCCGACGCGGAGCGGCTCCATCTTCAAGACATCCGGTGTGGAGCATCCTCTTCTGTTGACGGCTACTGAAGAATGAAGGTTCCTTTAAGGGATTTCATCCAAGATGGCGTCCCTTGAATTCAGATTGGCTGATATCGGAATTAAAGTTGAAAAAATCCTATTGGCTGATGCAATCAGCCAATAGGATTGAGCTTCAATCCTATTGGCTAATCCAATCAGCCAATAGAATTGAGCTTGCATTCTATTGGCTGTTCCAATCAGCCAATAGAATGTGAGCTCAGTTCCTTAAAGGAACCTTCATTCTTCAGTAGTCAACAGAAGAGGATGCTCCGCGCCGGATGTCTTGAAAATGGAGCCGTTCCTTGTCGGAAGGATGAAGATAGAAGAAGCTGTCTGGATGAAGACTTCTGCCCACCTGGAGGACCACTTCTTGCCACTTGGATGAAGACTTCTTCCGGCTTCGTTGAGGATGGACGTCCGGTCTTCAAAAACTGTAAGTGGATCTTCGAGGGTTAGTGTTAGTTTTTTTTAAGGGTTTATTGGGTGGGTTTTATTTTTAGCTTAGGGTTTGGTCTGAAAAAGAGCTAAATGCCCTTTTAAGGGCAATGCCCATCCAAATGCCCTTTTCAGGGCAATGGGGAGCTTAGGTTTTTTAGATAGGATTTTATTTGTATTTTTTTTTACAGGTAAAAGAGCTGATTTATTTGGGGCAATGCCCCGCAAAAGGCCCTTTTAAGGGCTATTGGCAGTTTAGTTTAGGCTAGGTTTTTTTATATTTTGGGTGGGCTTTTTTTATAGGGCTATTAGATTAGGTGTAATTTGTTTAAATAATTGATCATTTATTTTTTATTTTGTGTAATTTAGTGTTTATTTTTTTGTAATTTAGTTAATTGTATTTAATTAATGTAATTGATTTAATTGTAGTGTAATATTAGGTGTTCGTGTAAGACAGGTTAGGTTTTATTTTTATTTTACAGGTAAATTTCTATTTATTTTAGCTAGGTAGCTAGTAAATAGTTAATAACTATTTAGTAACTAGTCTACCTAGTTAAAATAGATACAAACTTACCTGTGAAATAAAAATAAAACATAAGCTAGATACAATATAACTATTAGTTATATTGTAGCTAGCTTAGGTTTTAGTTTACAGGTATTTAGTTTTAAATAGGAATAATTTAGGTAGTAATTGTAATTTTTATTTGGAATAATTTAAATTATGTTAAAGTTAGTGGGTGTTAGGGTTAGGGTTGCGTTAGGGTTAGACTTAGGGTTAGGTTTAGGGGTTAATAACTTTAGTATAGTGGCAGCGATTTTGGGGGCAGCAGATTAGGGGTTAATAATAGTAATGTAGGTTGCGGCGATGTTAGGGACAGCAGATTAGGGGTTAATAATATTTAATTAGTGTTTGCCATGCGGGAGTACGGCGGTTTAGGGGTTAATATGTTTATTATAGTGGCGGCGATGTCGGGGGCGGCAGATTAGGGGTTAATAATTTTATTTTAGTGTTTGCGATGCGGGAGTGCCTCAGTTTAGGGGTTAATAATTAGTTTATGGGTGTTAGTGTACTTTGTAACACTTAAGTTATGAGTTTTATGGTAAAGCTTTGTAGCGTAAAACCCATAACTATTGACTTTCAGTTTACTGTATGGATCTTGTAGTTATGGGCTGTACCGCTCACTTTTTGGCCGGACAGGCAAACTCGTAATACCAGCTCTATGGGAGTCCCATTGAAAAAGGACTTTTTGAAAGCTGCGGTAGTTACGTTGCGTTACGGCCAAAAAAGTGTGCGGTACAGATATACCTGCAAGACTTGTAATACCAGCGGTAGTGAAAAAGAGATATAACGCTGCTTTTTCGCTCATAACTCAAAACTCGCAATCTAGCCCATTGTTTCCTGCTCTCATCCAAAGTAATCCTGAAAGTCAGGCATGTTAGGGGGGATTGAGGACAGGTTTCAAAACAAGTGATGTAGACACAATATTGGATACACAAAATTTTGTTCTCTAGTAAAACTGCTTTACAATTTTGAACAAATTATTTTCCAGTATAAATGATATGTAAGTGTCCTATTTCATGGAGCATATTGTTGTGATTTGCATATTTATTATTAAGATTAATTGCAATAAGTCTGTTGATTTACTGCTTTGTTTCAGATAAAGATAGCATGTAAACATTGCAAATGTGCAATGAGGGTAACAACTGCCTTAATTAAAAGTATCTCCTGAATTAAAGGGACATTAAACAGTTTGAGATAGTACTTTAAAATAATAAATTGTGTATATAAAACCAAGTCTGCAATATACTTTCATTATTTATTTTGTACCCTTTTCTTCTAATTCCATTCTGAAATTGTGAGCTTTTCAGTTCCTGTTAGAATAGTAAGTGTAGAACACTGTTATGTTCCCCAGAGCCATTGGCTGCACACTCTAGTGACCTATTTACAACTGTCCCTAATTGGCCAGAGCAAAGAAGGTAACCTAAGTTACAACATGGCAGCTTCCATCGTTTTATAGACACTAAAACTTTACACTTACTTTGTTAATATTTAAACAGGTAATGAAACTTTAAAAAAAATAAATCTACATGTTATTCTCAGACTAATCTATTCCAGAATGTATCATTCTATCTAACATTTATTTAGTGTTTTGTTTAAAAAGATAGATAATCCCTTTATTACCCATTCCCCAATTTTGCATAACCAACACAGTTATATTAATATACTTTTTACCTCTGTGATTGCCTTGTATCTATGCGTCTGCAGACTGCTCCCTTATTTCAGTTGTTTTGACAGACTTGCATTTTAGCCAATCAAAAAGGACATGTTTGAAAAATTGTATTCAATATTGAACAACCCATCAAATTTAAATTATGGCTGCACTGAATTATTTTGCTGTTGAGTGTGTTAAGTAATTGAGTCCACTTGGGATATTCTAATAAGCTCTAGTTTGAATCCTAGGGAAACTACATCTGATCAATGTAGTCAATAAATCAGTCACTGAAAGTAATACAGATCTCTGGAGACATAAAAACAATCATTAAAGTATGTCCTGTCATAATGACCACACTGAATTCAATAATTTTCTGCCTCAGTGGTTTAAGTACGATTTTAACATATTTAGTTTTCACAATCAAAAATCGATTAGTAAAGGATGCCTTCATAGATCTCACTGACTAGGAAAAATATGACTTGAACATGTAATGCTATTTACTATTACTAACACAAAGCAGGACAGCAGACTGAAAGAACACTTTTACTAATTAAAGTTTTGTAATTTCACACTTTTAAGTTTGCAACATTTTTTCCCCTAGTATATGTGCTGAATGTTTTAATATCACTTTGAATGATGTCTTGAATATAAGTTTATATAGTGTCAAGAAAATAGAGAGACACACTCACTAAGACAGAACAATAGCTAGAAAAACTTCCGTGCTTGTCAACAAGGCCAGTGCCACTCAGGGTGCAGTCTCTTTGTACACACTATGCCTTTTCACAGAGAAAAAATATCCTGTAGCATATCAGTCTGATCCTGCCCAATGACAGTCCAGCACTGAAATACCAGGCAATTCTTCTCTGAACAAGACAAACAACAAACCCCAGACATACGTTTCGGCCTCTCTTGGACCTTGTCAGTGAGGTGCAGTTGCATATCTCTAGGGCATGTGTGCAAGGAGTCCATATCTAATTTCCCCCTTTTACTCTTAGGGAGACCTAAGAGCAATTTACATAAAATCAAGAAAATAGAGAGACGCACTCACTGAGACAGAAAAATAGCTAGAAAAACTTCTGTGCTTGCCCACAAGACGAGTGCCACTCAGGGTGCAGTCTCTTTTTGCACACTATGCCTTTTCACAGAGAAAAAATATCCTGTAGCATATCAGTCTGATATGCTACAGGATATTTTTTCTCTGTGAAAAGGCATAGTGTTCAAAAAGAGACGGCACCCTAAGTGGCACTGGCCTTGTGGACAAGCACAGAAGTTTTTCTAGCTATTGTTCTGTCTCAGTGAGTGTGTCTTTCTATTTTCTTGATCTTCTGCTAGGAGCTCACAAGTAGACCAAATGCCAGTTGTGCACTATATAGTCAAAAGTATGTGGAAACCTGACTATCATAATTTGTTTCGGACATCCCATTCCAAAACCATGGGCATTAATATGGAGTTGACCCCCTCCTTGTGGCTATAACTGCCGCAAATCTTCTGAAATAGCTTCCGACAAAATTTTGGAGTGTGTCTGCGGGTATTTGGGCCCATTCAGCTAAAAAGAGCGACTCAAGTTCCTCCACACCAAACTCATCCAACCATGTCTTCATGAGCTTAGTTTTATGTCCAGGGGACAGTCATGCTGAATGAAGAAAGGGCACTAAGCAAAGTGTTGGCACAAAGCTGGAAGCACCCAATTGTCTAAAATAACTTTGTATCCTGTAACATTAAGGTGACTCTTGACTGAAATAAAAGAGTCTAGCCCAAAACCTGAAAAACAGTTCCAAACTATTATACCTCCCCTCCAACAAACTTTACAGTAATTACTATGCATTTCAGTAGGAAGTTTTCTCCTGGCGATCGCCACACCCAGATTTTTCCATCAAACTGTCAGATAGTGAAGTGCGATTCATCACTCTAGAGAACACATTTTTACTGCTCCAGAGTCCAGTGACAGAGTGCTTTACACAACTAAATCCAACCCTTGGCATTGCACATGTTGAGGTGAGGCTTCTGTACAGCTGCTCTGACATGGACACCCATTTCATGAAGCTCCCAACACACAGTTCTTGTGCTGATGTTGCTTCCAGAGGCAGTTTGTAACTCTCTGGTGAGTAATGCAACAGATGATCAGTGATTTTTACAAGCAGACCCTCTCTGTGAGTTTGTGTGGTCTACAGTTGACTGGGGTAGATCTAGTAGGGAAGACATTTCACAAACAGACTTGTGTCAAAGGTGGAATAATATGACAGTGCCACATTAAAGGTCCCTGAGCTCTTTATTATGACCTATTGTAATGCCAATGTTTGTTTATGGAGATTTCATGTGCTGGATTGTAAACACATATGAGCATGACTGAAACACCTGAATTCAATAATTAGTATATATGTTAAAATACTTTTGGCCATATAGTGTATATATGCGTGAGCATGTGTGTGTGAGTGTGTATTCTAATTGAGTCAAGTAATAAACATAAGATTTGTGCATCACCATACCAATAAAAATGTACAGAAACAAAGACAAATAAGGCAAACAAAGTACAAGCTATAATGAAATGCAAAATGCACAATAAGATCATACAAAGCACAGTCAGGTGTTTACAATGAACAAACCACTAAGAAAAAAATATATATGCTTACCTGATAAATTAATGTAATTCATGGTAGTGAGAACCAACAATCCGTTACTCCTGGGAATTACTCTTCCTTTACACTAGGAGGAGGCAAAGATTCCCAAACCCCAAGAACCCAATAAAATCTCTCCCACCTTACACATACCTCAGTCTAACATATAGCCAAGCATAGTGAGGTAACAAAAAGGAATAAGAGCCATAAAAAGGAGCAGGGAAAAAAGATGCGCTAAAGAAAATACTAAACCCAAAAACAAAGGGTGGTGTCTCATGGACTCTCACCACCAAGAAAGAAATTAATTTATCAGGTAAGCATAAATTATGTTTTCTTTCATACAGGTGGCAAGAGTCCACAATCCATTACTCAAGCCATGAAGTCCACGAGTAATAACATAAAGGGAGGGATTTTTTTTTAATGCATTCAGGCAAGAAGAAATCAAGCTGAGACAACTGCCTGAAGGACATTCCTACCAAAGGCTGCCACAGAAGAAGCAAAAACATCAAAATGGTAGAAATTTTGTAAAAGTATGCAAAAAAGACAAAGGAGCTGCCTTGCAAATTTGGCCAACTGAAACCTTCATTTTCAAGGCTCAAGAAGTTGCAACTGACCTAGTAGAATGAACAATCCATTGCAGAGGTGGCTTACCCGCCTCCAAGTAAGCCCTATGAAACAAAAGTTTTAACCAGGAAACCAAAGAAACAGCGGAAACTTTCTGTCCTTTTCTAAAACCAGAAGTGAATGAACTAACTATAAGTTTGTCTAAAGTTTTTAGTAGCATCAATGTAATATTTCCATGCTGTAACAACATCCAGATTATGCAAAGATCTTTCTAATATATTAGAAACATAAAGAACATAAAGAAGGGACAACAATCACTTTGCTAAAGTTGGCCTGAAGAAAAAACTTAGGCAACAAGTCTAAAGTAGTCCATAAAACTGCCTTATCCTGATGAAAAAAAAAGATGAGGATCACAGGAAAGAGCAGATAACCTTCAAAGAATGCAGCTTAATATCCCCCTTATGCATAGGTTTAAAAGGAGGAGACTGCAAAACCCTTAACACCAAGTTAAGACTCCATGGAGGAGAAATCGGCTTGATTACAGGTTTAATACGAACCAAAGACTTCAGAGGACTGGCAGATAAATACCTATCCAAACCATCCTGCAGAAACAGCTGAACCCTAGGAAATCTGAACGAATGTCAATAAAAAGAACGTGAACCATACAACAAGAAATAAAGGCATTGTTGACCGTATGATAAATTTTCCTAGTTACAGGCTTACTGGTCTGAATTAAGGTTTCAATCACTGAATCAAAGAAACCTCTATATCTAAGGGCTGTTAAAGTTCAGAGACTTGAGATCCAGATGGAAAATGGACATTGAGATAAAAGATCTAACCTTAGAGGAAGAGGCCACTGAGGGCAGCTAGACATCTGAATCAGATCCACATACCAAATTCTGGGAGGCCAAGCTGAGGCAATTAGGATAAATAAAGATTCTTCTAGGCTTCTCTTGGAGATCAATCACTCTGGGTAGAAGCACCAGAGGACTAAAAAGATAAGCAAGCAGAAATGACCAAGGAGCTACTAGAGCATCCACAAACTGTGCTTGAGGGTCCCTGGACATCGCAAAGTATGTGGGAAGTTTGTTGTTCAAACAGGAAGCCATCAGATATATCTGATGGCCTCATCTTCCTCTATGACAATTTTTGCTGGATAGATAAGTCTAGCTTTATAGCCATTATTAATTAATTTTGTTCAATATGGTGCTATTTCTTTTCTCTTAAGTGAGTTCTTACTGGGAAAAATCTTTAAAAAGTAATATCTTATGCTTACCTGATAAATTTCTTTTTTTCTTGACACAGTGAGTCCACGGATCATCATAATTACTGTTGGGAATATCACTCCTGGCAAGAATGAGGAGGCAAAGAGGACCACAGCAAAGCTGTTAAGTATCACTTCCCTACCCACAATCCCCGGTCATTCAACCAAAGGAAAGGAGAGAAAGGAAGTAACACAAGGTGCAGAGGTGCCGGAGGTTTACATAAAAAGGAAACTGTCTGAAAACACAGGGCGGGCTGTGGACTCACCGTTTCAAGAAATAAATACATTTATCAAGTAAGCATAAATTTTGTTTTCTTTCTAATGACACGGTGAGTCCACGGATCATCATAATTACTGTTGGAAATCAATACCCAAGCTAGAGGACACAGATGATAAGGGAGGAACAAGACAGGTAACCTAAACAGAAGGCACCACTGCTTGAAGAACTTTTCTCCCAAAAGAAGCCTCAGCAAAAGTATCGAATTAATAGAATTTGGGAAAAGTTTGCAAAGATGACCAAGTAGCAGCCTTGCAAATCTGTTCCACAGAAGCTTCATTTTTGAAGGCCCAGGAAGAAGAAACAGCCCTTGTGGAATGAGCTGTGGTTTTCTCAGGAGGTTGCTGTCCAGCAGTTCACCTCCTCCTTGCACTGTAGGCAAAGAGAATGACTGGGGATTGTGGGTAGGGAAGTGATACTTAACAGCTTTGCTGTGGTGCGCTTTGCCTCCTCCTGCTGGCCAGGAGTGATATTCCCAACAGTAATTATGATGATCCGTGGACTCACTGTGTCATTAGAAAGAAAATGATGTGATAGGTGTCAGTTGCTGGCAAACTTTGTGTATGTTATGCCAAAACAGAGAAGTGAAAAAATAAGACAAAACAGTGTAGCTTAAGCTTCAGATAATAATGCTCATACAAAAAAACGTATAGGATAAACAATTTCCTTTTTTTTTTATGTGTGGTTTTTCAGTGCCTCCTCTTCCTTAATAAGCCATTAAATTATGACTTTTTAGTTTCGGTCTAGTAGAGCTCAATTAATAAGCTAATAGATTCAAAGGTTAATCATCTAGGTCTTATATAGGACTGTTTTAACCAGTCAAAGGGGCATATCTATCAAGCTCCAGAACACAAGTTATGAAGCAGCGGTCATTGCACCAGCAGCTCATTAGAGCTGCTGGTGCAATGCTGAATATGGAAAGCGTATTGCGCTCCTCATTCAGCGAGGTCTGTCGGACCTGATCCGCACTGTCGGATCAGGTCCGACAGACCTTTGTTAAATATGCCTCTAAGATTGCCAACTCAACACTGGAAAATATATGTTAGAGATACATAATAAGTAGATAATATAAAGAATTTCAAGTTGACCCATGAATGTAATAAATTAACCACCTATTATCATTATGCTATCAGCAGATAGTTTTTTTTTTTTAAATATAACACACATTATAAAACAGTAGCTCTATCAAAAAATATTCACAAATTTCAAATATTCTGTAGACAAAATATATCTGCAATATAGGTTATTTCCAATAGTATAACACCATACAATATGCAAAGAAGTAAGAGCACTTGTGTATAGATAGTACTTTATAGGACAACTCTGAATTTCTTCTTCTGTATTTATAAAGTAGCAAATGTTTGTAGTCTTTTGTTCAGAGTAATTTTCTTATATAGTCTTTGCCTTAGAGAAGGGTTATATACATCATTCAACTCACTGAGTTATAATATGGGAAGTTAGATGTTCCACTGAATTCAGGAGAAGAGATGGATTTATATCTATCCTTCTAAATTCAGTTAAGTAGTGGAAACAAAGAAGAGATAGGGTCTTTCAAGCAAGATACAATGTATTCTATGTAGCTTTTGAAACACGGCTGACAGAGTATGCTGTTAAAGAGACTGACTGTTCTCAGCACCCCAGCACCGGATTATATATCTGTATGAGACCCACTGGTATATGCATCTGACAAGCAATAAACACCAACAGTTCTTAGTTTTTTTTTGTTTTGTTTTTTAAATAATTTTTATTTTAGGATTGTTTCAAGGCATACATACAATACAAAACAATAAAACTGAATAAAAATGAGATAAATACATCATAGTACCACATATTTCCAATACACTTTACATATTCCAGGCAGGAGGTACAAGGACACAGTATGCAACTAGTGTGCCTAATTATTATTGTTCCTCCCTGATGACACACAAGGTCACTTTTGGGCCTCAGTAGGAAATGTCCACTCTATTGGAGGTCAACTTCAGTAAAGGAGACTACTTTTGGGTCTCGGATGACAAACCTCATTTTTTAATCTTTAGTATAAGTTTTATACGTTGTATCACAAAACCCATTAAAATATGCAAAAGTAATGATGAAGCATACTCCAACTGAAAATTAGTGGCCACTTTTGAACCACGGATGTTGAAGATAAATATGGGGTAAATGTTGGGGGATATAGCAGCAGGGCCCCTCTGGGACCCAACACATTAGTACAATTCTATATAAGCATTAATGTGGATTATACAGGCCACTTTTTATAGAAATATAATAAAATTGTTATATATGACATATTCCTATGGTATGGATATGACTATATATATCCCCATCAAATATTATTAGAAATCTGGTAGAATATTGTCCCCACATAACATACAGGAGCCTCTCGTGGACCCCTAATATATCACCTTTGGCTAAAAGGGAGATTTCAGGGGAAAGAGAGATATAGGGTCACTTTTTGGACCCATAGTATTCTATAAGGAGAATATCTTATTGAGATATGTACAAAACATTTGGTTATCTATTAAACTATATAATTAACTTATGTAGACCTAGAGAATATGAGCTTACAGCTTGGAAATGGAGGGTTTCCCCAAACTAGGTGATGCACAGGTCACTCCTGGGCCACTATACATAATAATAAACAACATAGAAATATAATAAAACATAGAGTATAAATACTATAAGAATATAGTCCCAAATGGTATGTAGCAGCCGCTCTTGGGCTGCTTAGTATATTAATGCCCTAGAAAAGGGAATTAGGGAATGGGAATATTTATAGGACCACACTTGGGTTGTGATATTATAATGTATCATCTATGGGAACATTTATACTATACATTCTTGAAAATAGAATATGAAATTGTCTGATTCAAACACTAATGAAGGTCCATGCTAAATAAAATACTGTAATGCTCTAGTATACTAAAATGGTAACTAGCATCATGCAGACTAAATACTGTGTAGAGGAAAATAAGCTTTCTCTAGTACTCTATATTAATTTTCCCTTATTGGTTAAAGAGCTTTGCTAGGTGGATTATATCTGTGAAGTGATATTAACTACATATGAGACAATAGATCTTCCAGACATAATGACAAAAATGCATGATACAGCATCACCAAACATAAGCATTATAGATTTATTACATTATAGGCTATATTTAAACAGTCCTAAAGTATACCTATGGTGTTACCTACACCATAGGAAGAATAATTTGTAAATATAGAACCTGTAGCTATGTACTGGGTTGGGACATGCACTCCAGCTCTTCTGAATATACTCTTTACCCCCTACCTTAAGCAAACAAGGCTGTCGGATAAACAATAATAAGCACAAACTTTTACATGCAGGATAAATACAATGGCAGTACTAATATGACAAAAATATACTGCCCCCACACATCTATATACATAAAGCCATCCATGCAAGAAGGGTAAACTGCACAATAGCTTAAATCCAGTGTAATTGCTAAATTATAATACTCTGCATCAGACTAAGAAGTAATCATTATGAAAAATATAAGAGATCTCTCCAACTGGGCCAAGCATAGTACAGAAATCTCTGCACTTATCCGATGAATACACTCCTTTACAAGTATATCTGGGTAAGTCCAGTGAGCCGTAACTCACAGTTCTGTATGGGGCTCTAGGCTCTTGTAAATCACTGATCAGTCCACTTTCCCGCAAACAAAAGAACAGATAGCTCAAAGAAGTTGCCGCTTCCACAGCTCTCATCAGAGCCGCCAGGTCAGTGATACTATGTCCAAAGGCAGCAGAGTTGCACATGCAGGAGCCGGCCGCTCTCCCACGCGCAACTACATGAAGAAAAATACCTATGTCTCAGCAGCCATCGAAAGGGCAGCTGGGGTGCGTGTTGTCTAGCTGGCGCTAAGCAGCAAAAGATCCTCGGCCCCCTCCTGTGTAGGGCATGCATGTAGGAAAGTAACACGTTTGCAAGCCATCCGATTCACAAGCATCTCACTTTTTTTTCTTTTTCTGCATGTAGCCGCTCTATCTCCTGGTAGGGAGGCTGTTCCATGCTTATAGTAGTGTAAGTAAGTGGAGTGGTAGTTTTGTTGGTAGCGGGTAGTGGAACATCACTTCTCTCTGTCATGTTGCGACAAAGCTCTGTAAGGTCGTCAATCCTGGCGCATATTTTGTACTCGAAATCCTCCATGAGGGATTGGAAAATAGTGCACAGCTCCTCCATAGTAGCATATGCTAGCAAGCAATAACATAGATATACAGTGGACCAAAAAGCTGAAGACTGCTCCCGGTCTGTATAGACAGGACAACGTTGTCAGATTAACAGATACCTTCCAGAGGAAACCACCATCTGAAGACATAACAGTATCTCTGGCTTTAGGTCACAAAGTACTAGTGGAAGGTAAATTCTGAAATGATCTTTTACGCTTGTTTGATTGCGGAGAGCCTCCAGTGCCTTATAAGCTGGAGCCTTGATTAATTTTTTCACACTGGGTGAAACATCATTAACATTTCCCTGTAATGAACAAACAGAAGGAGGATTAAACCCCAAAGAAGCAGCATTAGGTTGGTCTGATTGCATTAATAAATTTAAACATGAGTCACAGAAGTGAGCTGGAGCAGTTACCTCAGCTCTTTTACAATAAGCAGGCTAGATTTAGGGACAGAATCAGGGAGCTCCAGTATAGCATTTGATAAAGCAAAGCAATTAACAATACAGCCCCCTTAAAAAAAACTCTTGAGGAATGAAAATAACTTACCCCCTCCTGAGAAGCTTTTTGAAATAGACTTACAGGTACAATGTGTGCTAAGCCGAACTGCAATAGAAAGCAGGAGACATTAACAACACATACAAAGTGCAGATAACGTTCTAGAAACAAGCACGAAAAAGCTGACAGCTTAAAAGGATTTAACTCACCAAAACCTGACATGCACATTGTCGAGACACATGTGTGCTAACCCGATGTGTGTAAAGCAGCAAAAATAACTAAAACAGACTAAAGGGATGTGCGCTAACCTGACAAGCGTAAACTTGAAGGACAGCAAGGGGAATAATGCAAAGGATTCTGTCCCAGGGCCATATATATTAACAAATATATATATAAACTATAAGTGCCAATAACATAGCTAAAGAGTGTCTACAATGTTAAAAAAAACAACAGCAAATAAGCAGCAGAGAGCCAAACCAGTAATGAAACATATCAGCAGAGTATATTGTAGATCCATAGAGGGAGCCAAAAGACAAGTCCCTATTATGGAAGGTTCATGATACATTTCCCATGAGGTGAAAAAAAGAATCATAAACCATAATACAAATACATCCATCATACAAGCACTGTACCCTGAAGGGAAACCGGTCTCAATGTAGACAGAAACCCCCTCTCTCTGAAGCAGAAGCAAAGTAAGGACTAAGGTTTTATAGGGCACTTTTGGTTTGGGAATCTTTACCTCCTCCTAGTGGTAAGGAAAAGTAATTCCCAGGAATAACGGATTGTGGACTCTAAACACCTGTATGAAAGAAATAGAAGAGCTGAACATATATTAACATTATAAAATATGACAGAAACTCCAAATAAATGCAAATGCGAAAAAAATAACCTGTCTAAACCTTATAGAAGCTAAATCTAGCCTACAAAAATTAGACACTAAGAAAACAGGAATGCAAAAATCACAATCGATAGGAAAAACTAGTCGAACTCAATAGGTATTAGACCAAGCTTAATTAAAAACAAATAAAAATAACAAAATAAAATAAATAAATAAAAAGACAAAGAACCAGATTACTAACTAAAAATGTATAGGGGAGCAACCTCCTTTCCCTCCATACCTCACTTCAGGACCCCCCAGTACCTCTTTAAAAGTTTCAACAGCCAGAGAACAAGATATTCATGGAAAAAATAGATAATTGCTAGATAATTGCAAGATTTTCCCTATAGCTACTCTTGGGCTCCTACACCTCATGAAAAAGAGTGACGTTATCCAGTACAAAACATACAAACACATTTGATGAAGATTATAAATTAGATGTAAACTGTGTCCAGGAGGGTGTTAAAGACTGTTGCCAAAAGCAATACCTTGCTTAGTAGCTAAAATGATACAAATGAGAACATTATTCTGCACCTTAGAGCATTAGCTATATTAATGTTCAGAGATGAGAAAAGATGGAAAACCTAATACAAAAGTATATAAATACAAAAAACGGCATTTATATGAAATATGGTACCTACTGCTAATAAAACTCATATATATTGCTACAATGGAGGGATAATATAAAATTCTCACATCTCTCTCAAACCAGTATGGGGGGGAAGTTTTATAAATAGGGAGGAGCATGAGCAATATATTTAAAATGACAAATAAGATGTTTATACAACCCCCCACCATTCCCATAGAGTCAGTGTTCCAAGCTTATTCACTAAATTAATGTCAATCTAAATCTTTTAACCTATGAATATCTACATATTGTCAAAATTCTGGAGGGAAATCGCATAGGCCTGTTAAAAGACCATCTATTGAGATGGGGTTTGAATGTAAAGCAGCATTAAAGGGACATAAATCTAAATATATAATGCAGCCAAAGCTTACCTGCAAACCCTCCTTAACCTCTTTAATTCAGGCATAGTTTTGTTTGCAGCAAGCTCCCCCCTGTGCATTACCATATATGGAAGGTGCCATACAGGCCATAGCTATGGCAGAATGCACTTGTGCATATGCACGGTAGGGGGCAGAGTCGCATGACACCTGTCTAAAGCAGTGCACAGTATAATGCTGAAGCTTTCACAAAGCATGTGACATTATCCCCATGGAAACAAGCAAGCCTCTTGGCAAAAAACAATAGAATTGTCTGAAATCCCTCCTCAACCCCCCCCCCTTACTTGCATAAGTAATTATCCTCACGTGCACACTATGTTACATGATACCTCAGGGTTTGGAGTAGGACACTGATAAGAGGGTGGAGAAGGCTACACTTGGCAACACTAAAGTGTAAGTAATTTTGCAGCTTTTTAGAACTTTTATTAAAATACTTATAAGCTTTTTTTTCCCACTTTTTTCACACACACTGTTTTACCTCAGTTAACCCTTTTATAATATGCACATAACTCAAAATGTTTTATGGCACTTTAAGACATCTCGATTCGAAATTAAATTGAAAGCACCAATCAAAAATTCAGTGTCGGGTCTTATACCGTTCTATAGTAAGGTCACTGGCCCTAGAATTGTACAGTAATTTATGGTTTGGTGCTATGTATCAACATAGTAAACTTTACAGATTGGTTAGCAAAAGAAACTAACCACAAAAAGATACTCTATAAGCACTCAAAAGACCCCCAGTATAATGGAGATGAAAGAAAATCACACAATTAAAATATAAATCTTTATTAGAAATTATTAAAATCTGGGTAGGTTAAAACTAAAATGCTGGTCTAAGATTCCAGTACAAGGACTGGATATTATACACTAGAACCTCTTTAATAATGGTGTCAAATGGCAAATGAGAGGTCACTGGCTGGATTAGCACATATATACACAATATAAACAAGGTATTGTGGAGAGTGTGGTGGGATTAGTTAATATGATAACTGCAAGCACAGTGGTTACTCGCTCCTATTACAACATGACTGTCATAATGGTTCACCAGCAAAGTTGATAAAAGTATCTATGTTAAACACATAGATAAAATAGTGTAATGGAGCAGTAGTATAGAGGAAATGGTAATCACTAAATATGATCAATATGTTATATTACTCCTCCTGAGCAGGGTTGATGGTTAACATCATAGTGATTATCAGACACTTAGAGTCTATAATGATATTAAGAAATATTGCTTCTCCATGGTTAGAGAAATTACTGCAGTCATTAATTTACATAATTTATCTTGCTGTAAATTTATGGTAATAAGAGTGATACCAACTCACCCTATACAAAGGATAAAAATATGATAACCAACAATATACTAGTCAGCGCCTTAATAAGCTGATTGTACTTGGAATAGTACCTAGAGTAAATGGTACTAAATAGTTAAAGTTATACTGCCTGTCTCAGACTGTTTCAGTACTTGTGCTGCAAACTATAATTGAGATATAAAATGTATTAAGCAGTATTTTCCATGTTTGTATATATTTGTACCATATTGGGTGAACGTTAGTATTATTACCAAGATGAATTACTACTTGTACTTTAGCTATAGAATAGTTTTAATAAGGCTCACAACTAGATAGAATTGAGATGTTAAATATCCTTAGCTGAAAATGGCATATAGGGCGAGATACGTGTTTGAAGTGCTTGGTGTTAACTTGATGCAGACTTGATATTGTCTGACTGAACCCACTGTTGATCTTAATGGGTATAGAATTGAATAAGGCACCCCCAATATAGCAGAGTAACTTGGTCCATCTACCTGGGCTGATATAAAGCCCTAATAAAGTAACTGTTTATTGTTGCTATATGAGGTGCTTAGACAACAAATTGCACAGCCAGTAACCAATACAGTTTTAAATTAAATATTGTATGAACACCCTCGTTGCGTCCATGTGTTGTGGACCGCTGCCAAATTTAGCGCTTCTTGATACAATGTAACAAGCACCACAGGCTTCTAATGCGGTACCGGCTGCTAAATAACAACCTTAAATAATTCAGAGTCTTCTATGTATTTGAACTTGCCACCAGTTCTTTGACTGATAATGTGCTGTTAGACGCTACTAGTTAAGGCACTCGTTGTCCTTCAGTATCTGTAACACTAAGCATATAATCCTCTGCTACATAGCTTAATTCTCTCATCAATTCTAATGGTCAGTATTATCAGTGACTGTGTTAGCAGAGAACTGATGCGTAAGGATTTACAATATGTGCTAGTAGTTCTAAAGTTATTAAGCACTAAGTATCATTGCCATTGGGACACGCTCCACTATACAGTATAAACCGTTCTAAATATAAGCTACTGATTAAATGCTTCAATGCGGTTTGGTATAGTTTAGCATAGCTATTTGTATCACCAATTACAGTTAGGTAAGAGTTCTAGTTTTTTTAATAATGCCAGCAAGTGCACGCTAAAAACTACAATGAGCTCCCATAAGCTCCCCCTTCCTCCCTTGACATGTTTCGCCGGGTTTCCGGCTTTATCAAAAGGCAGGGCGCCGCCAGAAACGCGGCTATTTATGATTCTTGCTCCTCCTCTTTGGATTGTAATGACCAATCGAATGCCTCCCATCTCGTATCCATTGAAAGGAGGGATTTCAGATAGACAACTTTTCTCAGTTCGCTGTACTGTTCAAATGGATTCATTGTATTATTATATGTTACCAACTTTATCATTAGAATACAAAATAAAATAAAGATACATTTTGTGATGTCATTTTATTCGCTTCCATATTAATAATGGAAATTGATCTAACATATCATAGTTATTTCTCTATTTGTATATACTACCGCTAAGTGTGTTTATATAGTATATTTCTGGGGTTATCCAATTGGTCCTACACGGATATATAGTACTAGTATTATGTATTTAGTTATCTCCAAAATAGTATAATAAAGCTAATGGTAATGCTGATGGAACTATATATGTTTTGACAAATGGCATTTATTCTTAGGTGCTATTCATAATGTCATACTATAATGTCATTATAATGTGTATACTAAATGCCCAAATTTATCTAGTGATTATGTGTATCTTAATAGTTGTTAGTAAATTAATATGTGATGTTCTGAATGACTTTATCTAGTCATAATAAAGTGCTAATCGTGCATCATGTGATTATGCATTAACAGTGTTTTTGATTTTCATCATCTTTGGTTCAAAGTTAGGATAATTCATTATACTTGATTAATTTAAAATTAAATTTTATTTAGTATTAATTTTTTCTGAAGTGATATTTGTGTAGAATAATCCAAAATTAAAAAAAAATTTTTAGAAAACTATAAGTGAATTAATTGACTAAAACGTGAAAAAAACTTAATAATTCATAAACAAAAATGTTTTTTAAAAAAAGGTTTGCTTATGTGAAAATTCACACTTGTGTGGGGGCAAAAAATTCCACATATTAGAAATTTGAATGCACCACTGATATATTATATTACTTATAGATCTCATATATATCTACGTACTTCCATATCTATGAGAACTTCCATATCTCCAGTTTGTTTAAAAAAAACGGGCAATATCTATTGATTATTATTATAGATAAGTGAAGAAGTTGTTGTTTTCATTTAATCCATGTGGTTGTAGAGAATTGAGAAGATAAATCCAACGGCTCTCTGCTCGTAGAAGTTGTTGTTCAATGTCGCCCCCTCTGATTCCAAGTTTTACTGTCTGTATCCCAAAACAGCGGAAATCAGTGGTCTTTGATCTGTGTTTGTTGTAAAAATGAGATGCAACTGTTGTAATAATTTTCTTATTTTTCAAATCTTTTTCGGCATTTCTGATGTTGCTAAGGTGTTCCAACATCCGGGTCCTGAATTTTCGAGTGGACATGCCCACATAGACTTTATTACAACTACAGGTGATTCCGTAGATTATGGATTCTGTGTTGCAATTAATATGAGAATTGATGGTGTGAGTTTGATTGAATCTATCTTTAATAGATTTTAATGGTAGGAGATGTTGACATACTGAACAATTTCTGCACTTGAAATTTCCTAGTGCAATGGGGTTTGTCTTTCGTTTCCTTTTTTCAAAGTGACTGGGGCTCAGGAGGTCCTTGAGATTATTCGACCTTCTGTATCCCACTTGAATTCTATCCCCCACGATATCATTCAGTGTCGGATCCGATTTTAGTATCTCCAAATGTTTATTCAAGATATTCAGTACTTCCTTTACTTGTGGTGAATATGTTACAATGATTCTGGTCGTATCATCTTTAGCCTTTTTCTTTTTATACAGTAGTTGTTTTCTATCGGTATTTTCAGCTCTCTGTCTAGCTTTTTTTATTGACCGATTGCTGTATCCTCTCGCTTGTAATCGGAACACCTTAGCAACATCAGAAATGCAGAAAAAGATTTGAAAAATAAGAAAATTATTACAACAGTTGCATCTCATTTTTACAACAAACACAGATCAAAGACCACTGACTTCCGCTGTTTTGGGATACAGACAGTAAAACTTGGAATCAGAGGGGGCGACATTGAACAACAACTTCTACGAGCAGAGAGCCGTTGGATTTATCTTCTCAATTCTCTACAACCACATGGATTAAATGAAAACAACAACTTCTTCACTTATCTATAATAATAATCAATAGATATTGCCCGTTTTTTTTAAACAAACTGGAGATATGGAAGTTCTCATAGATATGGAAGTACGTAGATATATATGAGATCTATAAGTAATATAATATATCAGTGGTGCATTCAAATTTCTAATATGTGGAATTGTTTGCCCCCACACAAGTGTGAATTTTCACATAAGCAAACCTTTTTTTAAAAAACATTTTTTGTTTATGAATTATTAAGTTTTTTTCACGTTTTAGTCAATTAATTCACTTATAGTTTTCTAAAAAAAAATTTTTAATTTTTAATTTTGCATTATTCTACACAAATATCACTTCAGAAAAATTAATACTAAATAAAATGTAATTTTACATTAATCAAGTATAATGAATTATCATAACTTTGAACCAAAGATGATGAAAATCAAAAACACTGTTAATGCATAATCACATTATGCACGATTAGCACTTTATTATGACTAGATAAAGTCATTCAGAACATCACATATTAATTTACTAACAACTATTAAGATACACATAATCACTAGATAAATTTGGGCATTTAGTATACACATTATAATGACATTATAGTATGACATTTTGAATAGCACCTAAGAATAAATGCCATTTGTCAAAACATATATAGTTCCATCAGCATTACCATTAGCTTTATTATACTATTTTGGAGATAACTAAATACATAATACTAGTACTATATATCCGTGTAGGACCAATTGGATATCCCCCAGAAATATACTATATAAACACACTTAGCGGTAGTATATACAAATAGAGAAATAACTATGATATGTTACATCAATTTCCATTATTAATATGGAAGCAAATAAAATGACATCACAAAATGTATCTTTATTTTATTTTGTATTCTAATGATAAAGTTGGTAACATATAATAATACAATGAATCCATTCGAACAGTACAGCGAACTGAGAAAAGTTGTCTATCTGAAATCTCTCCTTTCAATGGATACGAGATGGGAGGCATTCAATTGGTCATTACAATCCAAAGAGGAAGAGCAAGAATCATAAATAGCCGCGTTTCCGGCGGCGCCCTGCCTTTTGATAAAGCCAGAAACCCGGCGAAACATGTCAAGGGAGGAAGGGGGAGCTTATGGGAGCTCATTGTAGTTTTTAGCGTGCACTTGCTGGCAATATTAAAAAAACTAGAACTCTTACCTAACTGTAATTGGTGATACAAATAGCTATGCTAAACTATACCAAACCGCATTGAAGCATTTAATCAGTAGCTTATATTTAGAACGGTTTATACTGTATAGTGGAGCGTGTCCCAATGGCAATGATACTTAGTGCTTAATAACTTTAGAACTACTAGCACATATTGTAAATCCTTACGCATCAGTTCTCTGCTAACACAGTCACTGATAATACTGACCATTAGAATTGATGAGAGAATTAAGCTATGTAGCAGAGGATTATATGCTTAGTGTTACAGATACTGAAGGACAACGAGTGCCTTAACTAGTAGCGTCTAACAGCACATTATCAGTCAAAGAACTGGCGGCAAGTTCAAATACATAGAAGACTCTGAGTTATTTAAGGTTGTTATTTAGCAGCCGGTACCGCATTAGAAGCCTATGGTGCTTGTTACATTGTATCAAGAAGCGCTAAATTTGGCAGCGGTCCACATCACATGGACGCAACGAGGGTGTTCATACAATATTTAATTTAAAACTGTATTGGTTACTGGCTGTGCAATTTGTTGTCTAAGCACCTCATATAGCAACAATTAACAGTTACTTTATTAGGGCTTTATATCAGCCCAGGTAGATGGACCAAGTTACTCTGCTATATTGGGGGTGCCTTATTCAATTATATACCCATTAAGATCAACAGTGGGTTCAGTCAAACAATATGAAGTCTGCATCAAGTTAACACCAAGCACTTCAAACACGTATCTCGCCCTATATGCCATTTTCAGCTAAGGATATTTAACATCTCAATTCTATCTAGTTGTGAACCTTATTATTAAAACTATTCTATAGCTAAAGTACAAGTAGTAATTCATCTTGGTAATAATACTAACGTTCACCCAATATGGTACAAATATATACAAACATGGAAAATACTGCTTAATACATTTTATATCTCAATTATAGTTTGTAGCACAAGTACTGAAACAGTCTGAGACAGGCAGTATAACTTTAACTATTTAGTACCATTTACTCTAGGTACTATTCCAAGTACAATCAGCTTATTAAGGCGCTGACTAGTATATTGTTGGTTATCATATTTTTATCCTTTGTATAGGGTGAGTTGGTATCACTCTTATTACCATAAATTTACAGCAAGATAAATTATGTAAATTAATGACTGCAGTAATTTCTCTAACCATGGAGAAGCAATATTTCTTAATATCATTATAGACTCTAAGTGTCTGATAATCACTATGATGTTAACCATCAACACTGCTCAGGAGGAGTAATATAACATATTGATCATATTTAGTGATTACCATTTCCTCTATACTACTGCTCCATTACACTATTTTATCTATGTGTTTAACATAGATACTTTTATCAACTTTGCTGGTGAACCATTATGACAGTCATATTGTAATAGGAGCGAGTAACCACTGTGCTTGCAGTTATCATATTAACTAATCCCACCACACTCTCCACAATACCTTTTTTATATTGTGTATATATGTGCTAATCCAGCCAGTGACCTCTCATTTGCCATTTGACACCATTATTAAAGAGGTTCTAGTGTAAAATATCCAGTCCTTGTACTGGAATCTTAGACCAGCATTTTAGTTTTAACCTACCCAGATTTTAATAATTTCTAATAAAGATTTATATTTTAGTTGTGTGATTTTCTTTCATCTCCATAATACTGGGGGTCTTTTGAGTGCTTATAGAGTATCTTTTTGTGGTTAGTTTCTTTTGCTAACCAATATGTAAACTTTAAGACATCTCCTCACCTTATCCCAATATATAAGACCGTTCCTACATATTGTTTTAGGAAGGTGTATAATGGCTCTAACATGTGAGGGTATCTTAAATATATTGTGCAAAGCCACAAAAATGAAAATGGGAGCTTATTCTGGCTCCCTCAGTCTATAGAATTATCAATCTTCTATATTTAATTAGATAATGTTAGAGTTTAAGTTTTCAAAAAGTAATCCAGAAAGTTTAATAAAGCATAGTTAAAAAACAAACAAACAAAAAAACACACAAACAAGGCAATGTACATTATTTAGCTGTTTTTCCTGCAACTGATGTATGCAAAGTGTTATTTTTCTACTTCCCAAGAAATTCTGAATGCACCCTGCATACTTATAGGGACATTCAAGTCCTTTTTTAAAATATTTTCAGAAGTGATCAGACATTATTTTCTTTCAAATGAGTGGTCTTATTATATATTTATGTAGTAAGAGGATAATACATTGCACATTGTCTCTCACAAGGTTGTCTAGGACTATATTCTAAAGAGGTCCGAGTAGTCTCCGTTCCATTGTTTGAGCATGCATAACTGTAGAGGTCTCAGATGGAAGCGAGCAAAAGGAATAATGTCCATGGAAGCCACCATGAGACAAATTACCTCCATACACTGAGCCACTTAGGATTGGACAGAGGACTGAAGAGAAAGGCAGGCAGCAAGAAGTTTGGACTTTCTCATTTCTGTTAAGAAAATCTTCATAGAGATTGAGTCTATGATAGTCCCCAAAAAACAGACCTTGGTACTTGGAATCAGGAAACTCTTGTCCAGATTCACCATCCACCCGTGAGAGCGGAGATTGAACAACAGAGAATCTGTATGGGATCTTGCTAAATGAAAAGATGGCGCCTGAACCAAGATATCGTCCAGGTACGGGGCCACCGCAATTCCTTGAGATCTGGCCACTGCCAAAAGAGCCCTTAGAACCTTTGTAAAGATTCAGGGAGCTGTGGCCAGACCGAAAGGAAGTGCTACAAACTGAAAATGTTTGTCCAGAAAGGCAAACCGAAGAAATTGAAAATGATCTTTGTGTATAGGAACATGAAGGTAAGCATCCTTCAGGTCGATAGTGGTCATGAACTGACCCTCCAGAAACTAAAGGGAGAATAGAATGAATTTTGAAGGACGGAATCTTGAGAAATTTGTTGAGGCACTTCAGGTCCAAAATAGGGCGCAAAGTCCCCTCTTTCTATGGAACTATGAAAAGGTTGGAATAAAATCCTTAGCCTTGTTCTGCCTGAGGAACTGGAACGATCACTCCTAGAGTGGAGAGATCCCTGACACAATTTAAGAATGCCTCTCTTTTTTCGTGATTTGCGGAGAGTCTTGACAGGAGAAATCTGCCTCCCGGAGGACAAGATTTGAAACCTATCTTGTATCCCTGAGAGACCACTTCCGATGCCCAAGGATCTCGAACATCGTGAATCCAAGCCTCTTGAAAGAGAGAAAGCCTGCCCCTACCTGATCTGATCTTGGATCGAGGGCGGATCCTTCCTTCTGATTTGTTCTCAGAAGTAGGCTTCTTGGACTGCTTGCACTTATTCCAAGGTTGGTTAGGTCTCCAGGAAGTCTTGGTCTTTTCAGGCTTGGAAGAAGAAGAGGATTCCTGTCCCTTAAAAATTGTGAAAGGAATGAAAATTAGACACTTGGCGACCCTTATGTCAAGTCTTCTTATCTTGATGAAGAAAAGCCCCTTTTCTACCTGTGACAGTGGAAATTATGTCATCCAGACCAGGACCAAACAAAGTCTTCCTCTTAAAAGGAAAAGATAGGAGTCTAGACTTGGAAACCATGTCTGCCGACCAAGACTTTAGCCACAAGGCTCTGCGAGATAGGATGGCAAGACTGGACGTCTTAGCACTCAGATGTACAACCTGCATACTGGCATCACAAATTAAGGTATGTGCTAATTTAAATGCTTTGAGCCTGTCCTGGATCTCCTCCACAGTAGTCTCCTCCAAAATTAGTTCAGATATGGAGTCACACCAATATGAGGCCGCACCAGCAACCGCCGCGATACTAGCTATGTGTTGCCATAGAAAACCTTGGTGAAGAAAATTCTTTTCTTCACCAATCTTTTCCTATCCATGGGGTCCTTAAAAGAGGTACTATCCACCAGAGGAATCGTAGTTCTATTGGCCAATGTGGATATCGCTCCATCCACCTTAAGAATAGTATGCCAGAGCTCCCGCACAGAGTCCGCAACACTAAACATTTTCTTGAAAACAGGAGATGGGGTAAAGGGAACACCTGGTATATCCCATTCTTGGGTAATAATCTCCGACATACGATATGGAAAAGGAAACACTTCCACAGATTAAAGCTTGACATAAAAAACCTTGTTCAGTTTAGTAACTTTAGGAGTCTCAGAAGGAGTAGTTTCTGAGTCCTCCAGAGTAGCCAGAACCTCCTTATGCAGTAAACGAAGGTGTTCAAGTTTAAATCTAAAAAACTCACCTCCTCAGAGTCTACCGCACTAACTGCAGTAGAATCTGATTCAGAGATTTTGCCCTCAGAGGCTGCAAAAGAATGGTCATCTTCCAATAATTGGGATAAACTGATCAGCGCAGCCTTGGCATTAGAAGATATACCTGACTTAGAGGATATATTATATTTTCTTTTACTCTTACCTTAGATAGGTAAGGCACTCAGAGCCGCAGAAATCGCTGAGGTAAGCTGTGGTGCAAAATCACCAGGTGAAAAAACACCATCAGATACAGACTAAGTAGAGACGCAGGGCACTGCTTGTGTATCAGCTAGGGACGGGGACTGGGGAGAAAGCTGAGGCATGTCAAGAGAAACAAAATCCTGAGAGGCAGAAGGATTTGAGAGGTTAAATTTTTGAAGCATGGCAGCATCTTTATTTTTTGACTGCAACATATTTGGTAGAATCAATTGGGCTTCTAAACAATATAAGCTTTTGTCAAAATGAACTGATAAATTGTGATAGTTCCTCTCTATAGGAAAAGCCACAGGTTCCCATTAAAATAGTTTTAACCCAAAACTCAGAACTAATCAATCTGGGTTAGGAGACAAATAGGAGCTATAAAAATAAACTTTGAAGTGCTTTAGACTTGTAAATTCTCACTAGCTACTTAACTATTAGCTATCTGAGAAAACGCTATTCAGCATAAAAACAAAAAGAAAAGGCACCTCTATAGTCTCAGCCGATGCTGGAGTAGGCCACACACACTCCAAAGGGGACTCTCCACACAGAGCTACAGAGCTAACAGCTGCACAAGTCCCTGCAGGCGAAAGAGGAAACGCACAGTTGTCACGTGACTGCATCAGGAATTAACTGCGCCACAGTAGAAATTGCGCAAAGTACGCTGCGCTATAAAAACTAACAGTCACTCTCTAATAATAAGACCCAATGCTTGCCCAGAAAAGTTATGAAACCACTGCCTTCAGTGTTCAGACCGTTAAACACTAATGCCTCATACAGCCTCAGTCCCAGAAACCTTAATATTCCATAAACATAACGTCTCATACACTAGTGCCCTGCAAAAACTGCCCAATTAAATCCCCACATGAAGAGATTTATAGAGAATGTACCCTGGCTCCATTTATTTTGTAGAGAGGTAATAACCCCCAGAGTGCTTGAGCCTTCTAAACCTAAGAAGAAAAAAGCACTTACCTTGGAGCTGCAGATGTGGGGCAGGCACAGAATCCCAAGTCTGACAGATCCAGATGACTTCTGACAGGGACCTGGAGAAAAAGGAAAAGCAGAGTAACCAACCCTGGTTTTCCATATGGGGGTTAGCATAAATTGTTGGAGGAGGTACAAGGACTACCCTGCTGGCCTCCAACAGCTAACAGCTACCACAACTCTTACTCAAGAGGATTACATGAACACAGTATTACCCCAATCCTTGCTTGCAGGGAAACTACCCATTAAAGGAATAATAATTAATATTCTTCAGAGTACCACCTTCGCACACCTCCTAGATATACGAAGGCAAAGAATGACTGGGGATTATGGGAAGTTGGGGGGATACTTAAAGCTTTGCTGGGTTGTTCTTTGCCTCCTCCTGGTGGCCAGGATTTGAATCCCCACTAGTAATTAGAATGGATTCGTGCACTCTCAATGCACTCTAATTTTACAAAAATAATAATTTAAAATTACAAAAAATAAATTAAATTATCCAAAATATTTTTTTAAACCTAATCTAATACCCCTATAAAAACAAAAAAGCCACCCCAAAATAAAAACACTCCCTAATCTAAGAATAAAGTACCAATAGCCCTCAAAAGGGCCTTTTGTAGGGCATTACCCTGAAGCAATTAGTTCTCCTCTTACCTAAAAAAAACCTACAAATTAACCCCTAACAGTAAAATCCCACACCCACCCAAAATAAAAAATACCTACCCTAAAAAAAATAAGCTACCCATTGCCCCTAAAAGGGCAATCATCTCTTTAGTGCCCATTAAAAATAAAAAAAATCCCTAATCTAAAAACAAAACAACCCAAAAAAAACCTAACACTAACCCCCACATAGGTACTCACCATTCCTGAAGTCCGACGGTGAAGGTCTTCTTCCGTGCGGCTCCATCTTCATCCATCGTGGGACCATCTTCCTTCTTCTTGCCGGAGGTGCGGAGCGGTCTTTCGCCGTCGCCCACATCTGGCGCTCTGCTCCTTTTGAGCGGCGGCGGTCTTCAGCGACATGGAGGTCCTCTTCATGCGATTGTCCGCCGCACACTGAAGATTGAATACAAAGTACCCCTTTTACATTGGGGTACCTTGCATTCCTATTGGCTGAAATTTTCAAATCAGCTAAAAGGATGAGAGCTACTTAAATCCTATTGGCTGATTTGAACAAGTTTAGGGGGCTTAGTGATTAGATTAATACTTTGCGTTGTGGGAGGATGGCGGTTTAGGAGTTAATAGCTTAATTAGGTAGATTGCGTTGTGGGGGTTGGCAGTTTAGGGGTTAATAGGTTAATTAGGTAGATTGCGTTGTGGGGGGTTAGCGGTTTAGGGGTTAATAGGTTAGTTAGGTAGATTGCGTTGTGGGGGGTTGGTGGTTTAGGGGTTAATAGTGTTAATAGCTAGATTGCGATGTGGGGGTTTGGCGGATTAGGGGTTAAAGGGGTAATTAGATACTTTGCAATGTGGGGAATGGCGGATTAGGGCTTAATACATTAATTGGGTAGTTTGCGTTGGGGGGAATGGCGGATTAGGGGTTAATACATTTATTAGACATAGTGCAATGTGGGGGGATAGCGGTTTAGGGGTTAATCACTTTTATTATTAGTTGCAATGTGGGGGGGTGGCAGTTTTGGGGTTAATAACTTTTATTATTAGTTGCGATGTGGGGGGATGGAGGATATAGGGGTTTTGATGTGTCTGGTTTATTTTTGGGAGGCGGGTTAGACTTTTATGGGCAATTTAAACTTTTTTTTGTCTTTTACTTAGGTGCCAGCAGATCATATACTGCCGTAAGTCAATTGTGACTCCAGAAATATCTATTTCCGTACATTTCTGAACATCGCCAGTTTATCCGACTTATGGCAGTTTAGTATATGTGATTCACCCGATGTGCGAGGTTAACTTACAGAAAAATAGGAAATAATGCCAGAATAAATACATTTTGAGACACGTATCACTGTATAAATTTATGATATTTTGTGACTAAAGCCCAGATTGGCTTCTACAAATAAGACAAATGGTATTGGCGGGATTGGCTCGTGACGTCAACACGCAACGCAAGCCAGACAGGAGTGGCGCCAGCAGAGCGGCGAGATAACCACGACGCTTACTCTCGCTGGCTGTACGGCTCACAACCCGGTGGAGACCCGCGCAAGGAAGGGGTCCTCGGTGAGAGTGGGCAAGTGAATCGTTGCCCAGCGGTTTGAAAGAGAACCACTGGGGTTGCCACATTTCGAGCTGTTTGGATAGTCTAGGCTCTTTAGCTGTTATTTCAGACCCGACTAAAGTGGAGGTTCCTGAGGGACTTTGGTGGGCAGGACATCGCCCCATACCTGGAGCAGACGGCCTCTCCAAACCCCCTAATAACTGAGGATCACGGACGGGTACTACTCACCAACAAGGTACTACTTAAGCATTTCTATGAGTAAATCTTCATACGATTAGAAGAGGTTGTCACGCTGATGCAGTTAAGTGCAGTTAATTAAGAGAGTTAAGCTTATTCATTGAAGTTCTTTGGAGTTGGTATGTTGCTGTGGACTGGCTTGAGCAGTTCAGCCAGGGAACCTCAGACTGTTATAATTGGGCTGGACATGAACTGATATTGCTTAACTTAAACTTCTGATATATTCTGGGAGTAGTACCCTTTTGTCTTGTATGGGCTTGCTTAAGTAAATCAGCTGGGGAGATTTTAAGCAGTTATAATTCCAACGGACATGAAGTGATACTGCTTAAGTTAAAGCTTGTTATATTTGTTGGGGGTCGCACCCTATTTCTTTATTAGGCTTAGTACCCGCTGGTGTTGAAAGCGGTAATCCATCTAGGTTATAAAGCCTACTCTGTGTTTGCCAACGCTATTACTACTAACCATAAATGGAAGGTTAAAACCCAGAGGCCTATGGATAAATATCTCCATCAAACAAAAATGTCTCCCAAATTAAAAAATATGGATAAAGAGTCAACAAAGCCAAAAACTCTCCTAATAAATCAACTATAGAAGAAAAAATAGTGGACTCCCCTGGCGCTTCTGATATTGCTACGCAGGTATCAGCTTTGATTATACCAAAAATAGATGAAATCTATAAAAGATTAGATGTAATCGTGGGAGAAATCAGGGCACAGGTGGACAGAATAAACCAACAAGAACAAAGAGTTTCTATCTGCGATGATCTTCAAAACTCCATGGAACTAAAGCTTGAATTTTTATTAAAGCAAAACACAACTCTATCTAATAAAATAGAGGACATTGAGAACAGAGCAAGACGTAACAACTTACGTTTGATTGGCTTACCCGAATCCCTAAAGTCTCAAGATTTAAAGAAATTTGAGGAAGAGACTCTCCCACAGCTGTTGGACATCCAATAAGATAAGTATCTTTTCACGGTGGAAAGAATCCATAGAATGGGAAGAGAACCAGATTCTATGTTGCATGGGCTGAGGAAACCTCGCCCAGTAATTGCAAAGTTTCTGAATTTTCAGGGAAAGGCTGAGCTTCTTCATGCTTTTAGGAAACAGCAGAATCTTCAGTTTAATGGAGTAAAGATCTTGATGTTCCAGGACTTCTCAGTAGATACTTCCTTTAAAAGGAGACAATTTTCAGCTATTTGTTCCCGTTTAGTGACGGATAAAAGATTTTTTTCTCTTCTTTATCCAGCGAAGCTAAGAATTAAATCAGGTTCATTTTTTTTTATTTTTGAATCCCCAGAAGCAGCTCAAACTTTTTTGGACAATGAAACAAAATAATAATAATGGTTTAATTAGAGTCTTTGATTTATTGTATTTTGGGTGGGGTTTTTTTTTCTTTTTATGCTGGGTCATGTTTTTATTGTCCCTGACTATAGTCACGTATTTATATTTATTACTTGGATGTTATTATTAACTTACTTTTTAAGAAATGTGTGACACTTGATCTATGTGCTTTTTTATGGGTTATTTAGATCTGTGTAAGGGTATAGATTATGTGTTTGTGTATAACAATTACAGGGATCGACACAAAATTATATTCACTGGATTGCCGATTAATATTTATTTTTTTGTCTGCAATAACAATACTATTGTGTTTTGTTTTTGTTTTTTACTTCTTATGCTGGGTCATGATTTTTATTGTCCCTGACTATAGTCACGTATTTATATTTATCACTTGGATGTTATTATTAACTTACTTTTTAAGAAATGTGTGACACTTGATCTATGTGCTTTTTTATGGGTTATTTAGATCTGTGTAACACGCAACGAGGCAACGCAAGCCAGACAGGAGCGGCGCCAGCAGAGAAATAACAATACGATTGTTTTTGGGTTTTTTTTTTAATGCTGGTTCATGTTTTTATTGTCCCTGACTATAGTCAGGTATTTATATTTATCACTTGGATGTTATTATTAACTTACTTTTTTAGAAATGTGCGACACTGATATATTTGCTTTTTTTTATAGGTTATTTAGATCTGTGTATGGGTATAGATTATGTGTTTGTGTATAACAATTATAGGGATGGACACCAAATTATATTCACTGGATTGCTGATTAATATTTTTTTTTTTGCCTGCAATAACAATATGATTGTTTTTTTTGTTTTTTGTTTTTCTCCTTCTCTCTTTCTCTCCTCCTCCTCCTCACTTCTCTCCCATGGTATATAATTCTTAAAAGTGAGAGATAGACAATAAAGGTCCTGTCTTGGAATGTGGGGGGATCCACTCCCCAGTTAAAAGGAAAGCCGTTTTGAATTATTTAAATTAAAAAAGTTTTTGACACACCTCTCTGATCGTGAACATAGTAAAATCAAGGGCAGGTGGCTTGGGGACTCACTCTTCTCCTCATACAAGAAAGCAGCAAGAGGGGTAATGATTTTGCTCCACAAAAATCTTGGGTATAAGATCAATAAAGTTTAAAAGATAAAGAGGGCAGATATCTGCTTGTGAGACTGTTGATCCAGAATCAAAATGATCTAATAATAAATGTGTATGGCCCAAATGTTCCTAATGAAAAAAGTTTGACCCATCGGCTGAAGAAAATACTTAAGTTCTCAAAAGATAAGATAGTACTAACTGGAGACTTTAACATAACCCCTACTTCCTATCTAGATAGGTGTAAACTGGGAGAGCAGAGAACAAAAGTTAGTTATACAAGATACCATTTAAACCATGAAAAAAAGAGTTTTTAAGCTTTTATCGCAGGCTGTAAATTTGGTGGATATATGGAGAATGTTAAATCCCAATAATCGTGAGTTTACATGTTGCTCTAAATCTCACAATACTCTTTCGAGATTGAATTTATTTTTTGTATCCGAATCTTTAGCACCTAAGGTGTCAAATTGTGATATTCTTGAGTTTACTCTATCAGATCATGCTCCGGTAGCATTAATAGTTCAAATCAAAACATATTTCACATTCAATTAATTTTTCTTCCCTACGTATCTTTTAAATTCAGTTAAATTTAAATCCTTTTAGACCAAATCATGGGAAGAGTTTAGCAGCTTTAATAACCATTGCAGAAATGACGTTCCGATCTTTTGGGAAACGGCCAAACTTTACTTAAAGGCCGAGATTAACACCTATATGGCCAGATTAAAAAGAGAGCAAATGCATAAATTTGAAGATTTGTCAAACAAGGTAAACGATGCCTATGCTCTTTATCTAAAGTAATCCTGATAGGCTAAATAGAGACAATTATTTTGCTTGTAAGTAGGAAAGAGATCTTTCCCTTTTAGAAGAAGCAGAAGACTCACTGCATAAGAAAGCAGCTAGATTTATAAGACATGGAAATAAAGCGTGTAAATTTATGGCCTCAATCTTTAAGAGACAAACTCAGAGGAAGCTCATAGTGGCTATTAAGAACAATAATATCACTACTACGGATCAAGATCAGATAGCCCTTTTATTTCAGAATTATTATACTAACTTATATACCTCTCAGAATCCTCGTCTGGAAGCTATTAACAATTTCTTAGCAAATACTGAACTCCCTCTAATCTTAGAATCAGACCTTGACATTTTAAATAAACAAATTCTTGAAGAAGAAATATATACGACTATTAGTTCAATGTCCAGAGGGAAGACCCCAGGCCCAGATAATTTGCCTGTGGAGTTTTATTTGATGCTTTCTGACGAGATCATCCCGGTTTTAAAGGATTTCTATTAAATTTATTTGGAGGATAATTTTAAGATATCTGAGAATTTCAAAAGGGCTAACATCATTCTGATTCCCAAAAATAATAAAGACCCCTCAGAAGTAACGGCGTATAGACCAATCTCTCTGCTAAATCTTGACTATAAGATTCTGATGAAGATCTTGGCAGAGAAGATGAAGGCAATTCTACCCAAAATTATCCATCTCGATCAAGTGGGTTTTGTGAGTGGGAGAGTACCAGAAAGTAATATAAGGAAAATTCTACATGCAATTTGCTTGTACAGTGTCGACAGCTCCGCTCTGCCGGAGGCCTTCCTGCTATCCTTGGATGCAGAGAAGGCCTTCGACAGAGTGGAGTGGCCATTTTTGGTGGACGTTTTAAAAAGGTTTGGCTTTAAGGGTAATTTTGTTAATTTGATTGGTAATATATACTCGGACACTAAGGCATCCTTATTAATTAATAATGGTATCTCTAAGTCCTTCATACTTTGAAGGGGAACCCATCAAGGCTGTCCCCTATCGCTGCCCCCTATCGCCGCTTTTGTTCGATTTAATATTAGAACCTTTGGCCATTAACTTGAGAGAGACCTCACCGGGAATTACTGTAGGCAAGACGGCATTAAAAACGTTGTTGTTTGCCGACGATCTTCTTTTTGTGGCTAACCCTAAGGACTCTGTTAACCTTGTTTTGGATCTTTTGGATAAGTACGGTGCTGTTCCCGGCTATAAGACCAGTTTTTTGAAATCCAAAATACTTTGGTTAAAGAAATTGAATTATTCTCAATCCCACCAATTTATTAAAACAAATGTTCTGGATTATCTGGGTTTAAAAATCTCTGCCAAATTGGTATCAGGACAATATCTCCCCAATTCTTCAGGATAGTAAAGATAAAATGAAGAGCTGGGCAGCTCTTCCTGTCTCGATCTCGGGTAAAATCAACCTCTACAAGATGTTCATAATTCCTAAAATCCTATATATACTCAGGATGCTCCCTATCTTGATTAAGAAACTTGATTTATGGCGTTTTAATCAGGCTCTGAGATACTTCCTATGGAGTGGGAGGAAAGCTAGAATAAAACTTGAAATTCTGTACCAAACATCCCAGAGGGGGATTGGCCTTACCGAATCTGTAGTGGTATAATTTTGCAACCATCTTACGATTGCCAATTGATTGGTTACTACAGTCGTTTAAATTTTCCAATAAATATTTAGAAGAGCAGGTTTGTTTTCCATACTCTAAGTTTTGTGGTACATGCATCAAATAAAGATTTGGGAAGGACAATCTCTAATCATCCTTTATTTAGAGATATTCTAGTAGTATGGAGGAAAGCTATGAGGCTTCTTGGACATCCATCTACTATTTCTAAGTGGTTGCCAGTACAAGGGAACTGCTATTTTCCTTTGGGAAATACAGTTAATATATTTAATAACTGGTCACTAATTAAATCTTTAACTATTAATGATCTTTATGATCCAGATTCTAGGAAGTTGTATAATTTTGCTAAATTTCAAAATAAATTCATGACGGTTCAAACTAAACATAAAACAGAATTTATGTTTACCTGATAAATTTCTTTCTCCTACGGTGTGTACGGTCCACGGCTTCATCCTTACTTGTGGGATATTCTCTTCCCCTACAGGAAATGGCAAAGAGAGCACACAGCAAGAGCTGTCCATATAGTCCCCCCTCTGGCTCCGCCCCCCAGTCATTCGACCGACGGTTAGGAGAAAAAGGAGAAACTATAGGGTGCCGTGGTGACTGTAGTGTATGGAATAAAAAAAATTCAAACCTGACTAAAAGCCAGGGCAGGCCGTGGACCGGACACACCATAGGAGAAAGAAATTTATCAGGTAAACATAAATTCTGTTTTCTCCTACATTGGTGTGTCCGGTCCACGGCTTCATCCTTACTTGTGGGAACCAATACCAAAGCTTTAGGACATGGATGAAGGGAGGGAACAAGTCAGGTTACCTAAACGGAAGGCACCACGGCTTGCAAAACCTTTCTCCCAAAAACAGCCTCCGAAGAAGCATAAGTATCGAATTTGTAAAATTTGGCAAAAGTATGCAGAGAAGACCAAGTCGCTGCCTTACAGATCTGTTCAACAGAAGCCTCATTCTTGAAGGCCCATGTGGAAGCCACAGCTCTAGTAGAGTGAGCTGTAATCCGTTCAGGTGGCTGCCGTCTGGCAGTCTCATAAGCCAATCGGATGATGCTTTTCAGCCAAAAGGAAAGAGAGGTAGCAGTAGCTTTCTGCCCTCTCCTCTTACCAGAATAAACGACAAACAAAGATGATGTTTGTCTGAAATCCTTTGTTGCTTCTAAATAGAATTTTTTAAATTATATTTTTTATTGAAGTTTCGACAAACAATAAGATATATAATACAATAACAATTGTCCATGCATCAGTTTGGCAACTAAGTATAACATACAGTGATATGACATAAGGGTTATCCATGTAGTTAGTGAGGGAGTATCTGTTCCAGACGGTAAATTAAGTCAAGAGTTTTAGGACTTGCAAAAAAATAATCATAACAGTATGAATATTAAAGGTTGGCCAGAACCAATATAACCCATACTATGTCTGAAAAGGTGACAGTTTTAAGTTTGGACAGGTTATGATGAGACTTCATTTTATATTTTAGTGATAGGGATCTAATCTCTGCCCCTATAGAATGAATAAAGTGAAAATTCCTATCTTGATGTGGGGAGTTAGAATTGAGAATGACCACGAGAAGGTCAGGGTGAACATGAAAGAAGAGGGGTTACAGTGGGCAAGAGCCACTTGAATTGTGGGAGGGGAGGGGGAGGAAAAAGCGGGGAGGGCGGAGCCTACTGTGATGGGGTAACAAGATAAGCATATTTATGGGACTATGTAAGTTGTTAATGTACAAAAGGAAATGACCAGAATGACCAAAATGGGGACCTGCGGGGAGCATTTTGTAAGTTATGTGAGTCTAAGAGGTTGAGATAGAAGTAACAATGGTGGCTGAGGTGTGGGGGTGGGGTCAGAACTTTCTGTTTGGACCTTAGTGAGAGGTATGTAGTAAGAGAGGTAATTGACATAGAGTTTAGGCATTTGCAAAGTATTTCTTATCTAAAGGCAATACTACAGAAGTAAACAGGCAGTTTGTCATTATTTATAGTGGTCAGGACAAGCTCTCTCAGTGTACAGAGATATCATATCCAAAAAGTCCTCCAACAACCTGTAAGATGTAATTAGCTATATGTAACAATTACCATTCTGCCTGTAGTTTACAGAGGAAGCCTCCATAGCATATGCAGGAATTTTAACAGCCATTAAATTTCATACAAAGAGTAATAAAGGGATGAAACCGCATGGCTACAGACTTAATTAACTCTAGATAAACAGCAGGTACATTTTATGCGTGAGATTTCTACAAACATGTCTAACATTCTCCCACAGTACCCCAGCAGAGAAAAAAAAAAAAAGCAATAAAGGAAATAAAATACTACAATGTCAAAGAGTGAAAAAAACTAGGATCACAGAACTATTTAGCACTTGGGAATACCGCAGATGGGCACTAGGTATAGTGAAAGCTTCAATCACCCAATGCCCATCTTATGGCGTAACCTTGCTTGAGGATCAGGAAGGGCGCTGCTAGCCTGTGTGATACCCTCTGTGTTGTGTCTCCGGACCAGTAAGTGCTCTAGATCGTGAGCCAGGGGAAAGTCCAAGCACATGATTTCCCCGATATGTCTTCTGTTGGTCAGGCCGGGTAATAGCGACGCTGGATACAGTTGAGAGAGGCAGTGTGACATATTCACCATCCAGTCTGACCACTTATACAAGCGGTAAAGTCTATTCGTAGTGAGAGTCTCGATAGTTACTGGAGGGGTGAACAGGCAGGTGTCGCTGGTCATGTGTAGTAGGTTCAGCTGAGCAGTTCCGGGTGAGCTATGTGCTCCGGTGTCTATAAACTTAGGACTGTCCATCTGAGGGAGAGAGCTCGAGCTGTCCATCTGAGGGAGTGAGCCCTCGTAGCGTAGCTTTGGTCTCTGGGCTGGTGGTGGGTAGTTAGTTACTGCAGGCGATACGCAGCTAGGTGCTAGTAGAATCTCAGCTTCCTCCGCTAAGATCTTGAACAGCCTCTTGATGTCGAGATAGGTGTTGATAGCTGAGGGTTCACCACAGGTCCCCACGTTGATACCGTGTGCATTGTCGGTCCCTTGATAGTCAGCAGCTGCCATGTACTGTCAAACTTGTCCTGCGTGAGCCTTCTCATGTAGTTAAGATGGCTGCCAGCATGTGGTCTAATAGATCTCACACCAGGATTACTTCAAACAGCTTTGTCCTGGATTACCCTAAAGTCTTCAGATTTCGTCTATACAAACTAAGGGTTGTTAGGTATTCAGATAGAGCAGAACGGTCATGTATATTGGTTTTAGTAATAGATTGCCGGAGCTGTGTTAGTATGCCACCGTTCAGACTCAGTGCCGGCTCCGCCCCCCCCCCCTAAATAGAATTTTAAAGCACGGACCACATCTAGGTTGTGTAACAAACGCTCCTTCTTTGAAACTGGATTCGGACATAGGGAAGGAACAACTATTTCCTGGTTAATATTCCTGTTGGAAACTACTTTTGGAAGAAAACCAGGTTTGGTACGTAAAACTACCTTATCTGCATGAAATACCAGATAGGGAGAAGTACACTGCAAAGCAGATAATTCAGAAACTCTTCTAGCAGAAGAAATAGCAACTAAAAACAGAACTTTCCAAGATAGTAACTTAATATCTATGGAATGCAAAGGTTCAAACGGAACCCCTTGAAGAACTGAAAGAACTAAGTTTAGACTCCATGGAGGAGTCATAGGTCTGTAAACAGGCTTGATTCTGACTAACGCCTGTACAAACGCTTGTACATCTGGCATGGCTGCCAGACATTTGTGCAACAAGACAGACAGAGCAGATATCTGTCCCTTTAGAGAACTAGCTGACAGACCTTTCTCCAAACCCTCTTGGAGAAAGGAAAGAATCCTAGAGATTTTGGTTTTACTCCAAGAAAAACGCTTTGGATTGGCACCAACGGATATATTTGTGCCATATCTTATGGTAAATCTTCCTAGTCACAGGCTTTCTAGCTTGAACCAGAGTATCTATAACTGAATCTGAAAACCCACGCTTAGATAGAATCAAGTGTTCAATTTCCAAGCAGTCAGTTGCAGAGAGACTAGATTTGGATGTTCGAATGGACCTTGTACTAGAAGATCCTGTCTCAAAGGTAGCTTCCATGGTGGAGCCGATGACATATTCACCAGGTCTGCATACCAAGTCCTGCGTGGCCACGCAGGAGCTATTAGGATCACCGAGGCCTTCTCCTGTTTGATCCTGGCTACCAGCCTGGGAAGGAGAGGGAACGGTGGAAACACATAAGCTAGATTGAACGACCAAGGCGCCACTAATGCATCCACCAGTGTCGCCCTGGGATCCCTGGATCTGGACCCGTATCGAGGAACTTTGAAGTTCTGACGAGACGCCATCAGATCCATATCTGGAGTGCCCCATAGTTGAGTTAACTGGGCAAAGACCTCCGGGTGGAGTTCCCACTCCCCCGGATGGAAAGTCTGATGACTCAAATAATCCGCCTCCCAGTTGTCTACCCCTGGGATGTGGATTGCAGATAGGTGGCAGGAGTGATCCTCCGCCCATTTGATGATCTTGGATACCTCTGTCATCGCCAAGGAATCTGGCCTTCGCTAGGTGAGGCCAGGCGCGCATTGAATATCGCTCTCTGTTCCAAAATGTTTATCGGGAGAAGGGACTCTTCCCGAGACCATAGACCCTGAGCTTTCAGGGAGTCCCAGACCGCGCCCCAGCCTAAGAGACTGGCATCGGTCGTGACGATGACCCACTCTGGTCTGCGGAAACTCATTCCCTGAGACAGGTGATCTTGAGTCAACCACCAGCGGAGTGAGTCTCTGGTTACCTGGTCTACTTGAATCTGGGGAGACAAGTCTGCATAATCCCCATTCCACTGTTTGAGCATGCACAGTTGCAATGGTCTTAGATGAATTCGAGCAAAAGGAACCACGTCCATTGCTGCAACCATTAGTCCTATTACCTCCATGCACTGAGCTATGGAAGGCTGAGGAATAGATTGAAGAACTTGACAAGCGTTTAGAAGTTTTAATTTTCTGACCTCTGTCAGAAAAATCTTCATTTCTACAGAATCTATTATTGTTCCCAGAAAGGGAACCCTTGTAGACGGGGACAGGGAACTCTTTTCTACGTTCACCTTCCACCCGTGAGACCTGAGAAAAGCTAATACAATGTCTGTATGAGCCCTTGATCTGGAAAGGGACGACGCTTGGATTAGGATGTCATCTAAGTAAGGTGCCACCGCAATGCCCCTCGGTCTTAGAACCGTTAGTAGGGACCCTAGCACCTTTGTTAAAATTCTGGGAGCAGTGGCTAAACCGAACGGAAGAGCCACGAACTGGTAATGTTTGTCCAGAAAGGCGAACCTTAGGAACTGATGATGATCTTTGTGGATAGGAATATGTAGGTACGCATCCTTTAAGTCCATGGTAGTCATGTATTGACCCTCCTGGATTGTTGGTAAAATCGTTCGAATGGTTTCCATTTTGAATGATGGAACTCTGAGGAATTTGTTTAGAATTTTTAAATCCAGAATTGGCCTGAAAGTTCCCTCTTTTTTGGGAACTACGAACAGGTTTAAGTAAAACCCCAGACCTTGTTCCGCTGTTGGAACTGGGTGTATCACTCCCATCTTTAATAGGTCTCCTACGCAATGTAAGAATGCCTGTCTCTTTATCTGGTCTGAAGATAAGCGAGACATGTGGAACCTTCCCCTTGGAGGAAGTTCCTTGAACTCTAGAAGATACCCCTGAGAGACTATTTCTAGTGCCCAGGGATCCGGAACATCTCTTGCCCAAGCCTGAGCAAAGAGAGAAAGTCTGCCCCCTACTAGATCCGGTCCCGGATCGGGGGCTACCCCTTCATGCTGTCTTGGTAGCAGCAGCAGGCTTCTTGGCCTGTTTACCCTTGTTCCAGCCTTGCATTGGTTTCCATGCTGGTTTAGGCTGGGAAGAGTTACCCTCTTGTCTAGAGGCTGCAGAGTTAGGAGATGGTCCGTTCCTGAAATTGCGAAAGGAACGAAAATTAGATTTGTTCTTAGCCTTGAAAGGCCTATCCTGTGGGAGGGCATGGCCCTTTCCCCCAGTGATGTCTGAAATAATCTCCTTCAATTCTGGCCCAAAAAGGGTCTTACCCTTGAAAGGAATATTAAGCAGTTTTGTCTTGGACGATACATACGCCGACCAAGATTTTAGCCAAAGCGCTCTGCGCGCCACTATAGCAAAACCTGAATTCTTCGCCGATAATTTAGTCAATTGAAAAGCGGCATCTAAAATAAAGGAATTAGCCAACTTTAGTGCGTGAATTCTGTCCATGACTTCCTCATATGGAGTCTCCTTATGGAGCGAATTTTCTAGTTCCTCGAACCAAAAAGACGTCGCCGTGGTGACAGGAATAATGCACGAAAATGGTTGGAGAAGGAAACCTTGCTGAACAAATATCTTTTTAAGCAATCCTTCCAATTTTTTATCCATAGGATCTTTTAAAGCACAACTGTCCTCAATGGGAATAGTTGTGCGCTTGGCCAACGTAGAAACTGCCCCCTCAACCTTAGGGACTGTTTGCCATGCGTCCCTTCTGGGGTCGACAATGGGGAACATTTTCTTAAATATAGGAGGTGGGACAAAAGGTATACCTGGCGTCTCCCATTCCTAGGTCACTATGTCCGCCACCCTCTTGGGTATCGGAAAGGCATTAGCGTGCACAGGGACCTCTAGGAATTTGTCCATTTTGCACAATTTCTCTGGAATCACCAAAGAGTCACAATCATCAAGAGTAGTTAGCACCTCCTTAAAGTGAAAGTAAAGTTACCTGGTTTGCGATCCTCAGTAGCAGTCTTTGGGCATAAATAATATGACTTTCATTTATCGTTTTTTTTTTAATGGAGCTGGAATCAAAGTTATCGCCTTATTTACAAAACTTTTAACCTATCCAAATTCAACCCGTAAATAAATAAAAAAATTCACTCCGGGTCCGCCTACTTATTAATCTACGCATGCGCAAATGTTTGGCCAGACACTAATATATCAGGAGCGCACTCCTGTTTCTCTGGGCACAAACAGTTTTGCCGTGAAGCGCATGCGCACTAGACGGAGCCGTACTGGATTTGCGCATGCGCAATACAAGGCCATACACCAAGATATCAGGAGTGCGCTCCCGTTTCTCTGGGCACAAACAGTTTCGTCAAGAAGCGCATGCGCAGTAGATGGAGCCGTACCGGATTAGCGCATGCGCAATACAAATAGCCACTGTGAATGCGCTTTGGAGCTACGTATAGAGCGGGTTGGGACCGCTCTATACGTCAGAACCCAGAAATATAGGAAGTAGAGGATGGGAGGAGTTGGAATAAATACGGTAGGAAATTAGATTTCTAATAAAACTTCTAATTATTGATACATTTATGAAAATAAAGTTAGAGATCATAATATACTAAGGTAGTAGAAAAAATTAATGTGTTCGAAGGGGACCAACTTTACTTTCACTTTAAGCAGGGCGCGGAGATGTTCTAACTTAAATTTAAATGCCACGATATCAGGTTCTGCCTGCTGAGAAACTTTTCCTGAATCAGAAATTTCTCCCTCAGACAGACCCTCCCTCACTGCCAATTCAGACTGGTGTGAGGGTATAACAGATAAATTATCGTCAGCGCCCACTTGCTCATCCTCTGTATTTAAAACTGAGCAATCACGGGAAAATGCTGGCAGTTTGGATAAAAGATTTGCTATAGAATTATCCATTACTGCAGTCAATTGCTGCATAGTAACAAGCATTGGCCCGCTAGATGTACTAGGTGTCGCCTGCGCGGGCAAAACTGGTGTTGACACAGAAGGAGAGGAGGATGAACTATCCCCACTACCTTCATTTCAAGAATCATCTTGGGCAACCTTATTAAATGTGACAGTACTGTCCTTACTTTGTTTGGACGCCATGGCACAATTTGAACATACATTTAAAGGGGGAACCACCTTGGCCTCCATACACACAGAACATATGCTATCTGAAGGTATAGACATGTTAGACAGACTTTGGCAGGCTATTAATGCAATAAAACCGTTTTTAAACAAAACCGTTACTGTCTCTTTAAATAATAAAAAGAGAACACTTTATTTCTGAATGTTTGAAAAACTATGAAGGAAATATCCGATCTTTACAAAATTTGCACCCTAGTGTCTTAATGCTTTGAAAGTATTGCACACCAAATTTCAAGTCTCTAACTGGAGCTAATTGTTCAATTTACCAGTTTAAACCCACTACAGTCCCTGCCACAGCCTTTGCTGCAGCTTTTACCTTCCTTGGGGGTTATTCACCACAGAAATAAGCCTTCTTGAAATCGTTTTTATGGCCACAGGACCCTCTCACATGAAGCTGCATGCACTGCTTCCAAAAGTAACTGCGCAACTGAGGCGCGAAAATGAGGCCTCCTCCCTCTGCATACCAGAGTGAAGGGGCCTTCCTGACTAGATTAGGTGTCTAAACAACTGCCAGGCGTAATAAAAACGTTCCCAAAGGTGTTTCAAAGTCACAAAACACTCCAAAAGTCATATAAATAATATATAAATCAATCGATTTAGCCCACAATAGTGTCAACCAGTATAGAGCCCATTTATAAGCCTTCATTCTGTTATGAGTCTAAGAAAATGGCTTACCGATCCCATAAGGGAAAATGACAGTCTTCTAGCATTACTATGTCTTGTTAGAAAAGAGACTAGTCATACCTGGAGCAGAAAAGTCTGCAAACTGTTCCCCCAACTGAAGTTCTCTGGTTTCAACAGTCCTGTGTGGGAACAGCAATGGATTTTAGTTACTGTTGCTAAAATCATACTCCTCTTTTAACAGAACTCTTCATCACTTTCTGTTGTAGAGTAAATAGTACAAACAGGCACTATTTAAAAATAAATTCTTGATAGAAGAAATAAAACTACAACTAACACCACATACTCTTTACCATCCCCGTGGAGATGCTACTTGTTCAGAGCAGGCAAAGAGAATGACTGGGGGGCGGAACCAGAGGGGGGACTGTATGGACAGCTCTTGCTGTGTGCTCTCTTTGCCATTTCCTGTAGGGGAAGAGAATATCCCACAAGTAAGGATGAAGCCGTGGACCGGACACACCAATGTAGGAGAAATTTTATTTTCTTCAACTAAAAAGCTATATTTGTAAGCTTGCAAGAAACTTTCCCCAATTATGGTTAGATCACCCCTTATTGGATACTATTATTCCTGGAAAATGGTCTTTATCATCTATTTATAAAACTTTAAGAGCATCAGAGGGGGGAAAATGCGCAGCAGAGCTAATTTCTTACTGGGTGAATACTTTGGATATGCCTGATCTTCCTAGTCACTTCTTTAGAAGCCTTAAGAAAACACAGCTACTTTGCCCTTCAGCATAGCTAAGGGAAACTCAATTTAGATTAGTGAACAGGGACTACCTTACACCAAGACGAGTAGCCAAGTGGAATAAGAAAGTTAATAATAAATGTCTTAAATGCTCTCAAAGCGACCCAGATTTAGGCCACCTTTTATGGGATTGTCCAAAAGTGAAACAATTTTGATTAAAAGTTGCGTATTTTCTTTCCCAAGTAATAAAAATCAAAGTAACTTTATCAATGGAATCTATCATTTTATTGTCTTCTCGAGACTCATGGGGGAATAAACACAACTTTATCCTAACAGTTATAATAATTCTTAGAAAATTACTGTTTAGTAACTGGATTAGTTCTAGAGTTCCCTTTGTCAACGAGGCAAAGAAATTATTGATACATTCCATAATAACAGCGGCCTATGATTATAGAACAGAGAGGAAAAAAGATAACTCTTTTGGGAAGATCTGGAGGGATTTTATTCTTTACCAAGAAACAAACTTTATAAACCGAATATAATTCATTATTAATACTCAATTGTAGCAATGGGGGGGGGGGGGGGCAGAGGGGGAGAGTGAGAGAGTTTTTCCCTTTTTTTTTTTGTGTGTATTTATTGTTCTTTATTTTTATTATTCCTTCTTTGCTTCTATGCAGTTTAATGTTCTTCAAGCCTAATATAAGGGCCTTGTAATATTTGATTGTTATTTCTATTGTTACCAATCATCATATGTTATTTGCTCTTTTTTCTCTTTCTTTTTTATTGTGTATATTTATATGGTATAATAAAGTTTTTGAAACAAAAAAAAATTATGATATTTTATTATTAATAAACTTAAAAATATATTTTAAATAACACTTGTTGAATAGATATTAATCTCCCTCCATTGGGTATTAGCTTTGTAGTGCTCTTATTTCTTTAGCTATTTTTCTGACTGTCACTTTGGAAGCAAAGAGGAAGCTTCCCTAGAGATAAGAGCATATACCAAGGCAATGCAGAGCATCTCTCTCTACCAGAAAATTAGAGGTGAACTTACGGCCAGTGTGGGTTTTAGCAGTTGCGCTGAAACCTATGCCTTATATGTAATCTCGCCCCAGATTGCAAAAAAAATATACTGCATTTATCCTGTCAAACTTTGCACTGTTTTGCAGTAAACTTTTAAAAAAACAGCTGAGATCATTTAGATTGATGTGTTAATAAACATACATGTCTTGTACTTCTTGCTCCTTAACCTCCTAGAGGAAAATTAAGCATCATAGGATGTATAGCACCCGATTGCAGAGATTTTGAGGAATCATGACTAGTGGGCTTGTCAATACTTTGATCGATACATTTTAAAAAGGTTTGTAAACAAAGATTTATCACTAACTTAGAAGCTTTACCCATTCTGTGCAATCTGGCAATAGCGGGCAGGCAAGGTAGTGCCCGGGGTTCTTCAGCTTTCTGCTACTTGCACTGTTTTCTGTCAATTGTCCTGTGGATCTCAAGATAGTCTAATCCTTTCCTGAAACAAGTTGTATGCACCCTTTATTTGTGGTAACTGTAGGGATAATAGATCTGTGTGCTTTCATTTTATTGCTGAATCTTCTCTAACCCATAGTTAGTTATTTTCACACACGTATGTCCCTTTGAATGTTTATTACATGCAACATAGATGCAATTTAACATTTTTACCATCCAGAATAAAGTGCCTTTAAAATAGTTTACACTATGCTGCATTACGGCTTACAGGAAAATCAGAAAGGAAATTGGGGCACAGCTTGTGATATCATCAATTTGACATTATTTTAGGATATTTCCCAGCATTCTGTGCCTTTGAGTTTATAATGGCAAAGGGTTCTCAGATTATCAGAGAAGGATTATTTCTCCAAATCAATATTGCACTAGTAATAGTAATCATAGCAGGCAAGATAAGTGCATATTTAGTATTATGTCATAGTTATAAATCCTCCACTAGGGTTATTTATCATATCCTGCTCCTTTTTTAAATACTTCTGATAATCAGATAAAGACTTCTACTTTTGTCTTCAGATATTGGGGACTATTTATCAAAGCATCAACTGAAAATATGCAGGAATTGTAATTGTCGCAAGATTGATCCGCCGTAGTTATCAAAGCGTCAAGATTGGCAAATGTTGACATTTGTGAAATAAAATACGATCCCGCAATCTCAATCCGACACAGATCAATGCGAGTTGAAAACCGTGGTATTCGAGCGGAATTGTGTTAATTTGCCCTCCTATTCGACACAATTTGAAGCTCTCACAAAGTTATCAAAAATTCTACATTTACGCTTGCGTCTTTTCCGACTCAGCATACCTAGTTTTCAATCCGCCACTTTTGAGGTCGTGGATGCCATAGAACGCAATGGGAGTCGGAAAACACAGAAAGCTTATGTTCAATGCTGCAAAAGAATGAAGTATATTACATAATACAAGTAAATTAGAAACTTTATTAAAATTGTATACCCTTTCTAAATCAAACAATATTATTGCTACACATTTGATGCACTAGTAGATATAGGGATACAAATGAAAAATACATTACTACTTATGGATTATGTTACAACAAGGGGACAATATTATTTCTACATATTTGGTGCAAAGTTTTGCCCCAAACTTGTTGCACTAATAGATATAGAGATAAAAAATGAAATAAATACATAACATAATATAGCTAACTTCCTTTTTATTTTTTTGTGAAAAATCTATGTGCACCATGTTTAAGCCATGTAATACAAGTCCAATTCTCCACTGGCCCAGCTCTTAAAGGGACAGGAAACCCCAAAAACAAAATGTATGCTTACCTGATAAATTACTTTCTCCAACGGTGTGTCCGGTCCACGGCGTCATCCATAACTTGTGGGAATATTCTCTTCCCCAACAGGAGAAACCATAGGGTGCCGTGGTGAATGTAGTTAAAGAAAGAAATTCATAAAACCTGACTAAAAAACCAGGGCGGGCCGTGGACCGGACACACCGTTGGTGAAAGTAATTTATCAGGTAAGCATAAATTCTGTTTTCTCCAACATTGGTGTGTCCGGTCCACGGCGTCATCCATAACTTGTGGGAACCAATACCAAAGCTTTAGGACACGGATGAAGGGAGGGAGCCAATCAGGTCACCTAAACAGAAGGAACCACGGCTTGCAAAACCTTTCTCCCAAAAATAGCCTCCGAAGAAGCAAAAGTATCAAATTTGTAGTATTTGGCAAAAGTGTGCAGGGAAGACCAAGTCGCTGCCCTACATATCTGATCAACAGAAGCCTCGTTCTTGAAGGCCCAAGAGGAAGCCACAGCCCTAGTAGAGTGAGCTGTGATGCGTTCGGGAGGCTGCCGTCCGGCAGTCTCGTAAGCCAATCGGATGATGCTTTTCAGCCAAAAGGAAAGAGAGGTAGCAGTAGCTTTTGACCTCTCCTCTTGCCAGAATAAACGACAAACAGAGAAGACGTTTGTCTGAACTCCTTTGTTGCTTCTAAATAGAACTTTAAAGCACGAACTACATCTAAATTGCGTAACAAACGTTCCTTCTTTGAAACTGGATTCGGACACAAAGAAGGCACAACTATTTCCTGGTTAATATTCTTGTTGGAAACAACCTTTGGAAGGAAACCAGGTTTAGTACGCAAAACAACCTTATCTGAATGGAACACCAGATAGGGCGGATTACACTGCAGAGCAGATAACTCAGAAACTCTTCTAGCAGAAGAAATAGCAACCAAAAACAGAACTTTCCAAGATAACATCTTGATATCTATGGAATGTAGAGGTTCAAACGGAACCCCTTGAAGAACTGAAAGAACTAAATTCAGACTCCAGGGAGGAGTCAAAGGTCTGTAAACAGGCTTGATCCTGACCAAAGCCTGAACAAAAGCTTGAACATCTGGCACAGCTGCCAGTCGTTTGTGTAACAAGACAGATAAAGCAGAAATCTGTCCCTTTAGAGAACTCGCTGATAATCCCTTATCCAAACCTTCTTGGAGAAAGGAAAGGATCCTAGGAATGTTGATCTTACTCCATGAGAATCCCTTGGATTCACACCAACAGATATATCTTTTCCATATTTTATGGTAAATTTTTCTAGTTACAGGTTTTCTGGCTTGTACCAGAGTATCTATCACAGAATCCGAAAACCCACGCTTAGATAAAATCAAGCGTTCAATTTCCAAGCCGTCAGCTGGAGGGAAACTAGATTTGGATGTTCGAATGGACCCTGTACTAGAAGATCCTGTCTCAAAGGTAGCTTCCATGGTGGAGCCGATGACATATTCACCAGGTTTGCATACCAAGTCCTGCGTGGCCACGCAGGAGCTATCAAGATCACTGAGGCCCTCTCCTGTTTGATCCTGGCTACCAGCCTGGGAATGAGAGGAAACGGTGGAAACACATAAGCTAGGTTGAAGGCCCAAGGCGCTACTAATGCATCCACTAGAGTCGCCTTGGGATCCCTGGATCTGGACCCGTAGCAAGGAACCTTGAAGTTCTGACGAGACGCCATCAGATCCATGTCTGGATTGCCCCATAATTGAGTCAACTGGGCAAATATCTCCGGGTGGAGTTCCCACTCCCCTGGATGGAATGTCTGACGACTCAGATAATCCGCCTCCCAGTTTTCCACTCCTGGGATGTGGATCGCAGATATGTGGCAGGAGTGATCCTCCGCCCATTTTATGATTTTGGTCACTTCTCTCATCGCCAGGGAACTCCTTGTTCCCCCCTGATGGTTGATGTAAGCAACAGTCGTGATGTTGTCTGATTGGAATCTTATGAATCTGGCCTTTGCTAGTTGAGGCCAAGCCCTGAGAGTATTGAATATCGCTCTCAGTTCCAGAATGTTTATCGGGAGAAGAGACTCTTCCCGAGACCATAGACCCTGAGTTTTCAGGGAGTCCCAGACCGCGCCCCAGCCCACTAGACTGGCGTCGGTCGTGACGATGACTCACTCTGGTCTGCGGAAGCTCATTCCCTGGGACAAGTGATCCTGGGTTAGCCACCAACGGAGTGAGTCTCTGGTCTTCTGATCTACTTGAATCACTGGAGACAAGTCTGTATAGTCCCCATTCCACTGTTTCAGCATGCACAGTTGTAATGGTCTTAGATGAATTCGCGCAAAAGGAACTATGTCCATTGCTGCAACCATCAACCCTACTACTTCCATGCACTGAGCTATGGAAGGCCGTGGAACAGAGTGAAGAACTTGACAAGCATTTAGAAGCTTTGACTTTCTGACCTCTGTCAGGAAAATCTTCATTTCTAAAGAATCTATTATTGTCCCCAAGAAAGGAACTCTTGTCGACGGAGACAGGGAACTTTTTTCTATGTTCACCTTCCACCCGTGAGATCTGAGAAAGGCCAGAACGATGTCTGTATGAGCCTTTGCCTTTGAAAGAGACGACGTTTGTATCAGAATGTCGTCCAAGTAAAGTGCCACTGCAATGCCCCTTGGTCTTAGAACCGCTAGAAGGGACCCGAGTACCTTTGTGAAAATCCTTGGAGCAGTGGCTAGCCCGAATGGGAGAGCCACAAACTGGTTATGTTTGTCCAGAAAGGCAAACCTTAGGAACTGATGATGATCTTTGTGGATAGGAATATGTAGATACGCATCCTTTAGATCCACGGTAGTCATAAATTGACCCTCCTGGATTGTAGGTAAAATCGTTCGAATAGTTTCCATTTTGAACGATGGCACTCAGAGAAATTTGTTTAGAATCTTTAAATCCAGAATTGGTCTGAAAGTTCCCTCTTTTTTGGGAACTACAAACAGATTTGAATAAAACCCCATTCCTTGTTCCACAGTTGGAACTGGGTGTATCACTCCCATTTTTAACAGGTCTTCTACACAATGTAAGAATGCCTGTCTCTTTATTTGGTTTGAAGATAAGTGAGACATGTGGAACCTTCCCCTTGGGGGTAGTTGCTTGAATTCCAGAAGATAACCCTGAGAAACTATTTCTAGTGCTCAGGGATCCTGAACATCTCTTGCCCAAGCCTGAGCGAAGAGAGAGAGTCTGCCCCCTACTAGATCCGGTCCCGGATCGGGGGCTACTCCTTCATGCTGTTTTGGTAGCAGCAGCAGGCTTCTTGGCCTGCTTACCCTTGTTCCAGCCTTGCATCGGTTTCCAAGCTGGTTTGGTTTGCGAAGCATTACCCTCTTGTCTAGAGGCTGCAGAGTTGGAGGCCAGTCCGTTCCTGAAATTGCGAAAGGAACAAAAATTAGACTTATTCTTGGCCTTGAAAGGCCTATCTTGTGGGAGGGCATGGCCCTTACCCCCAGTGATGTCTGAGATAATCTCTTTCAATTCTGGCCCAAAAAGGGTTTTACCCTTGAAAGGGATATTAAGCAATTTTGTCTTGGAAGATACATCCGCTGACTAAGACTTTAGCCAGAGTGCTCTGCGCGCCACAATTGCAAACCCTGAATTTTTCGCCGCTAATCTAGCTAACTGCAAAGCGGCATCTAAAATAAAGGAATTAGCTAACTTAAGTGCGTGAATTCTGTCCATAACCTCCTCATACGGAGTCTCTCCACTGAGCGACTTTTCTAGTTCCTCAAACCAGAACCACGCTGCTGTAGTGACAGGAATAATGCACGAAATAGGTTGCAGGAGGTAACCTTGCTGTACAAAAATCTTATTAAGCAAACCCTCCAATTTTTTATCCATAGGATCTTTGAAAGCACAATTATCCTCGATAAGAATAGTAGTGCGCTTGGCTAGTGTAGAAACTGCCCCCTCGACCTTAGGAACTGTCTGCCATAAGTCCTTTCTGGGGTCGACCATAGGAAATAATTTCTTAAATATAGGAGGGGGGACAAAAGGTATGCCGGGCTTCTCCCACTCCTTATTCACTATGTCCGCCACCCGCTTGGGTATAGGAAAAGCGTCGGGGTGCACCGGAACCTCTAGGAACTTGTCCATCTTGCACAATTTTTCTGGAATGACCAGGTTGTCACAATCATCCAGAGTAGATAGCACCTCCTTAAGCAGTGCGCGGAGATGCTCTAATTTAAATTTAAATGTCACAACATCAGGTTCTGCCTGTTGAGAAATTTTACCTGAATCAGAAATTTCCCCATCTGACAAAACCTCCCTCATGGCCACTTCAGATTGGTGTGAGGGTATGACAGAGCAATTATCATCAGCGCCCTCTTGCTCTACAGTGTTTAAAACAGAGCAATCGCGCTTTCTCTGAAATTCAGGCATTTTGGATAAAATATTTGCTATGGAGTTATCCATTACTGCCGTCAATTGTTGCATAGTAACAAGCATTGGCGCGCTAGAAGTACTAGGGGTCTCCTGCGTGGGCAAAACTGGTGTAGACACAGAAGGAGTTGATGTAGAACTATGTCTACTCCCTTCATCTGATGAATCATCTTGGGCAACTTTACTATCTGTGGCAGTACTGTCCTTACTTTGTTTGGACGCTATGGCACAATTATGACACAATTTTGAAGGGGGAGACACATTGGCTTCCATACATACAGAACATAGTTAATCTGAAGGCACAGACATGTTAAACAGGCTTAAACTTGTCAATAAAGTATAAAAAACATTTTAAAACAAAACCGTTACTGTCTCTTTAAATTTTAAACAGGGCACACTTTTTTACTGAATATGTAAAAAACTATGAAGGAATTGTTCAATTTTAACCAAATTTTCACCACAGTGTCTTAAAGTATTCAAAGCATTGCATCCCAAATTTCAGACCTTTAACCCTTAAAATGAGGAAACCAGAGCCGTTTACAGTTTTAACCCCTCTACAGTCCCAGCTACAGCCTTTGCTGCAACTTTACCAAACCCAGGGGGGTATACGATACCAAATGAAGCCTTCTAGGAACCTTTTCAACTACTTCCAGACCCACACACATGCAGCTGCATGTCCTGTTCTCAAAAGTAACTGCGCAGTAATGGCGCGAAAATGAGGCTCTGCCTACTACAGAGAAGGCCCTTCCTGACTGGGAAGGTGTCTAAACCAGTGCCTGACGTAAAAAAACGTTCCCCAAAGTTATAAAGTGTGAATTTCAACATCAAGCTGTATAAAATGCCCAAATAAAGCAATCGATCTAGCCCATAAAAGTGTCTACCAGTTTTATAGCCCATATTAAGCCCTTTATTCTGTTTGAGACTAAGAAAATGGCTTACCGGTCCCCATGAGGGGAAATGACAGCCTTCCAGCATTACACAGTCTTGTTAGAAATATGGCTAGTCATACCTTAAGCAGAAAAGTCTGCCAACTGTTCCCCCCAACTGAAGTTATCTCATCTCAACAGTCCTATGTGGGAACAGAAACCGATTTTAGTTACTGCTGCTAAAATCATACTCCTCTCACAAACAGAACTCTTCATCCTTTTCTGTTTCAGAGTAAATAGTACATACCAGCACTATTTTAAAATAACAAACTCTTGATAGTAGAATAAAAAACTACAACTAAACACCACATACTCTTCACCATCTCCGTGGAGATGCTGCTTGTTCAGCGGCAAAGAGAATGACTGGGGTGGGCAGAGCCTAGGAGGGACTATATGGACAGCTTTTGCTGTGCTCTTTGCCATTTCCTGTTGGGGAAGAGAATATTCCCACAAGTTATGGATGACGCCGTGGACCGGACACACCAATGTTGGAGAAATATTATTTCATGATTTGGATAGAACATACAATTTTAAACAACTTTCAAATTTACTTCTATTATCAAATTTGCTTCATTCTCTTGTTATCCTTTGCTGAAGTAACAGCATTGCACTACTGGCAGCTAGCTGAACACATCTATTTAGCCAATCACAAGAGACAAATGTGTGCAGGAACCAATTGCAAGCTAGCTCCCACTAGTGCAACTTAAATGTTTATTTTCCTATCCCTTTAAAATATCCATTGATTGCAAATAAATACATATGATACACTGATTACATGTTATATTTGTAATTATTCCTGCTAAGAATAATAATACATTAACAATATATACATATAGTAGTATAAATAAACACAGAGATAAGACAGGCAACATTATTTAGAACAAAAAAAGTAACTTGTAAATATGTTTGCAAAAAATTTTAAAAAAAAACCACACACACATATATATATATATATATATATATATATACACACACATACAAGTATGTGCAAGGATATATGTACAAATTCTAGCATTAATAATAATTTAAACATTAATAAAAAATGACTCGTAGAAATACAAAAACACATTCATTTCTGTGAAAGTATCATATAACAAATCAATATAAAAATAACTTTCTATGAGATATTGTTTGTTGAGCTATAAATCAATCTATTAGACATTAACATATGAAAAATAAAAGATTAGCTTTAGAGAAATGTGCTTGTTCATGGACAGTAATGAAATGGTATAAATAAATTTGGGAAAAACCCGAATAACCGTGACATCAATGAATGTTAGTTAACCCCAGTCTGATGCTCTAAACACCGTACTTGACGCAAGTGTTTTTGACGTTTTTTTTTATAAATAAGGAGATCGTATTCAGATCCGCGGCAGCGATGTCTCGCAAGCGTATTGTCTCGGGTGAATGCAACATAGTTGACGCTTTGATAAATAGGCCCCATTACCTTTGTTTAAATCTCAAAAGACAGAGGGCTGCAATTCTATGCAGATGTCACAGGGCTAGTCATTATTAGCCATGTGTAATACTCATTATTCAGATTTGTTAGTGAAATGCTGAATATGGCTATGGTTAGTGGCATTCGGCTATTTTTGGTGCCAGATTTAATAAAGCTTAAGTGTAACACACAAATATCTGTGCAAATCTTTACACCTCTAATGTTGATTTTAGAAGAAACGTTTCAAAATATTCTAAATGTTTACCCATCAGTAGCCAAATGTCAGGCATTTCTACTTGTGTGTTACTCAAGAAATGGAGAAAAGACTGTAGATATTATTAAATAATCCTCTAGCAGGGAGGGTGGGATCTAGTACTGTTGATTTACTTTGGAATACACCTCGGAGAATAACCCCCTACAAATATTTTTATTTAGCTGGCAAGCTCTCATGAAATATGTCTTCTTATACTATGGCTTATAGGAAGCATAAATACAGTGCCCTATAATTTCTCAGATTCATAATACCCATAAAGGGATACTAAACCCAATTTTTTTTTTTATAATTCAGATAGAGCATACAAATTTAAACAACTTTATAATTTACTTCTATATTCTAATTTGCTTTGTTCACTTGGTATTCTTTATTGAAAAGGATATCTAGGTATTCTCAGAGATAGCTGCTGATTGGTGGCTGCACTTACAGGTATATGCCTCTTGTAATTGGTTTACGTATGTGTTCAGCTAACCCCCAGTAGTGCATTGCTGCGCCTTAAAAAAAGGATACCAAGCGAATAAAGGAAAATTGATAACAGAACTAAATTGGAACGTTATTTAAAATAATTTTAATTCTATAATAGGCTAAATAATGTTTCTTTTTTAGTTTTAATCCAAAGGGTGAAAACAAACATAAAATATTGTTAAAACGTGAACTATATTGGATACACAAATTGAAAACCATTACCCCTATGGGACTCAACAGGGAATGGGACATGTCATACTTTTTTGATTAGTTAAATTTAAATTATTGTATGAGCCCTAAAACCCTCAGTTTTGAGGTTTGAGATCTAATGTTCAAGATCTATGAAATTAATAAGGAGAGTGGTTTGGAAGGGTTAACCAATGAGGTGTTAAATATGCGGAATAATACTTACCTACTGTTTCGTAACCATATAGTCTATCTGTGACCCTTGTGCATTTTTCACTAAATGCATACATCTCTACACACTGATATATGCATGTGAAAATGTATGTATGTATTTTGACCTCATTGCATACAGAAGATATTAATATCTATAATCCATTGTACATGGTATGTGTATGCATATATATTTCCTTTGGATTGAAAATACACACTGATATATGCATGTGGAAATGTATATATATATATTTTGACCTTATTGCATACAGAAGATATTAATATCTGTAAGCCTTTGTACATGGTATGTGTACGCATATATATTTCCTTTGGATTAAAACTAAAAATGACGTTAGAAGGTAGCCTCTTAGTAGGGGATAATAGCCTTTATATCAGCCTTTATATTAATACAGATATTGGCCAGTTTTTATAGGGCATATACCTCTGTTAAAATTACTTTGTTTAAGTTGTTTAGGATATTTAGATTGCTTGTATGTACATAAGGCTTTTTCTCCCACAATCATCTGTACCCATGTTTCTTACTTATGAAATGTGTAATTCAGATATTTCTAACCTGAATTGTACAGGTTTTGCAATTGGATACCGTCCCTTTAAATAGTAGGGGTGATATTATGAACGCTAGTCCTATGATTAAGTGCCGAGTGTAGGCACGAAACATGTTAGGATGTTCATTTCTGCTGCCTCCATGTACCTTGTTTTTATTATTATTTTTTCATTAAAAGTTATTATTTTTTAACCTATTACTAACTGCAGTGCGCAATTACGGCATGAACCCCCTGGGCTTCATACCCTTACTCTTCCCCTGCATTTCCGGTGGCGTCTACAGCCCGTGCAGGACCTGGAGCGGTTTGTTTCGTGGAAGTAAATAATGTTTCCAATTGCATATAGTGTCTAGTCTGATTGCTTTGTATAATTGTATTCATATGTTGAAATGATTCCACATTCATACTTTACAGAATGCCCATTAAGCTCATAAATCAACCATCTAGATGCATTTCATATAGCAAATATTCTGTACTACTCTTATTTGTACTTTGTATATGTTCCATCACCAATCTTCTGCAAGCTTTGTTGGAAGGCGTTATACGAAATAATAGTAGTAATAATAATAAAAATATGACACTGGTTTATTAAAAATTCAAGATTCAATTGATTTATTTCAATCATGAAGAATTTATATCGTTTTATCTTATTTAAAAAAAAAAATTCTAACACCTGAGATCTCATTTATTTGATCCCTTATAACTTTTTTTGTGCAATATTTTTTTTGAATAATATTTATTAGACAGCATTATTATGAGTGCAAATGTACTTTGTAATGTTTTTTTGATGTGCTTTGTGCAACTTTTTAGTGCAAATTTTTAATTTCGCAAAACAGTTAACCACAGCTCTGAGATCGTGGTAATGATTCTAGCGTAAATTGTGCTCAACTTGTATTAGGAGCGCAATTTATCCTGTGCGCAATTGTTTGCACGCCACTTGTAATCTAGCCCAAAGTCTGCTACAGAGCAGCAATGCACAACTGGGACCTTGCTAAATATAACTGCTCAGCCAATTACAAGAGGCATATGTGTGTACCTATCAACAAACAAGTTACTAGTAGTGAATTTCTGCTCCTGAACTTAGCTATGTATGATTTTCAACAAAGGAAACCATGAGAGAAAAGTACATTTGATGATAGAAGTAAATTAAAAACTCTCTTGTTTTCTATTTGAGTCATGAAAGTTTCATTTTCTCTTTTATATCCATTTAAATATTTATCCTTAGGCAAAAAATACTGATATGGGTTAAAACAAAAAAAAATGTTTGCCAATAAAAACATGGCTCTTTTGAGGATCTGTAGTTTTATGAAACAGTACTTCCAACAAGCATATAGTTAAAGGGACAGTTTACTACACATTTTATTGTTTAAAAAGAAAGAAATAGATAATGCCTTTACTACCCATTTCCCTGCTTGTTTGCACAACCAACATTGTTATATCTGTATACTTTATAACCTTTAAACCTCTAAATGTCTGCCTGTTTCTAAGCCCCTGCAGGCTGCCTTTATATCAGAACATTTTTATAGCTCTTCACAGCAAATCACTGCTCATTCATGTGTGCCATATACAGTAGATAAGTGTGCTCACTCCCGTGGAGTTATTCATGAGTCAGCAGTGCACTAATTAGCTAAAATGCAAGTCTGTAAATAGCACTGAGCTAAGGAGGCAGTCTGCAGAGGCTTCGATACAAAGTAATCACAGAGGTAAAAAGTACATTAATATAACCGTGTCGGTTGTGCAAAACTGGGGAATGGTTAATAAAGGGATTAGACTGTCCCTTTAAATTCAACAGCTATGTTATATTGATTTAATCTAAGGAGGAAATTAAATTCACTGTATGCTTTTCTCAATTAAAAATTTAAAATGCATAGAAAACCATGACTCAAACCCCCAAAAATTAGGTATTGAATAGCACAGAAATGTGTTACATAAATATGCAATATAAACATATACAACTAGATATTTACAGGCAGAAACTAGCCATCATTCTAAATTAATTAAAGGGACAGTCTAGTATAAATTAAACTTTCATTATTCAGATAGGACTTTTAATTTTAATCAACTTTCCAATTTACTTTTATCATCAAATTTGCTTTTTTCTCTTGGTATTCTTAGTTTAAACTAAACATAGGTAGGCTCATATGCTAATTTCTAAGCCTTTGAGGGCTGCCTCTTATCACATGCCTTTTAAATCTATTTCCAACACAAAGAGACAGAAAGTACATGTGGGCCATTTAGATAACACTGTGTTCAGGCACAGGGGGATATTTAAGATTTAGCACAAAACAATGCTAAATTTAAGACAATAGATTATAAACAGTCACAGTCATGTGATCAGGGGGCTGGAAGAAGGTTCCTAGATACAAGGTAATCACAGAGGTAAAAGGTGTATTAATATAACTGTGTTGGTTATGCAAAACTGGGGAATGGGTAATAAAGGGATTATCTATCTTTTAAAACAATTACAATTCTATGGTAGACTGTCCCTTTAAGAATATACAATATTGTCAACTTGAGAAAAGCAACAATAGGAAGTTTAAGAAGGAAGCAAATACTTTGCTGTCAAAGTTTAGGGGACATACAGATATATTTGACAGTCCATGTACGATCAAAAAAATACACAGAACTTCTAAACCTCCAGGAGAACGAAAAATAAATATTAATGATTACCTAAAGCTAATTATTAAGAACTACCGCCTGTAGAAACTTTCTGCCAAAATCTGCCTCAGCCGAGGCAAAAACATCAAAATTATAGAATTTGGTATAATTATGCAAGGACGACCAAGTAGCAGCCTTGCAGATCTGTTCTACAGAAGCCTCACTTTAAAAGCCCAGGAAGATGAAACTGAACGAGTAGAATGAGCAGTGATTCGAGTAGGCGGCTGCTAACACGCCTCCAAGTAAGCCATACGGATTAAACTCCTCAGCCAAAAAGACTAAGAAACTGAAGTAGCTTTCTGACCCCTCTTCTTAGAATGTAAATATTTTAAAGTCTAAACCACATCTAGATTATGTAAAAATCGTTCCTTTGAAGACTTAGAATTTGGACATAGAGAAGGAACAACAATGTCACTGTTGATATTATCCACCAAAACAATCTTTGGTAAAAAAACAGACACATTATGCAGAACTGCTTTGTCCTGATGAAAAGTCAAATACAGAGGATCCGACGACAGAATAGACAATTCAGGAACTCTTCTCGCCGATGAGATTTCCAAAAGGAATAACACTTTCCAATATAATATCTTAATATCCAAACAATGCATTGGTTCAAATGGAGGATATTGTAAAGCATTGAGAACCAGATTGAAATTCCAAGGAGGAGAAGTTAATTTAACAACTAGCCTAATCCTAACAAGAGCCTGGACAAAAGATTGAATATCAGGTAAACAAGCTAACTTCCTGTGTAGAAGAACTGAAAGGGCAGAAATCTGACCCTTAATGGAAGAAGAGCTAGAAGAAGTATGGTTCAATTTGCGTTTACATTTACTTGCAGGAGGTATAGCTGCAATAGCTTCAGTAACCACCAACTGTAATTGTGCTCTGAATTAAGGAGCAAACTCTGTTACTCCACCTTCAGTAATATATACCGGTGGCGGGTCTGGTTTGGGAGATGTGCCTGGGTCCTGAGAATGAGTCTGTAGAACTGATGCTAAGCATGTACCACAAAGTTGAGCTGGAGGGCAAACAGTGGTTGTCTTGCACAGTAAACATTTATCTAAAGAAAAGGAGATGCCTGAGGAGCATTCCTCAAAAGGCATTTCTTCCATTACTACAGTCCCAGCACTCTCCATCCCCTACAAAGAGAGATGAGTGAGTGTAAGGAAAAAAAATCCCCCTTTCCTTAGAAAAGACCTATGCTCAGTCCCTCTGAGAACAGTGAGAAATGAGGGCCCCTGAAGGGGTAAACGATCCAAAAATGATGTGTACTAAGTGCAATTATAATAACGTGCCCAATATATAAACATGTATAATGTAAAAATGTAAGTATTAAGCACCACTTGCTCTGGCATATGTATCTTACCTTCTCCTGAACTTGCGATGTGTTGGTGCGAAGAGAGCTATGAATACCCTGTATGAGTGAGCAAAAGGACCTGCCTCTTTCCGCCGTCGCTAAATAATATGGCCTGACTGAAGACCGCTCTGCATACTGCATATTGTGAGGCAGTATCAGACATAGCTCTTAAAGCGTCAGTATGCTCTGTATTTCGTCTAACTCCAGAGCTATCTCGCTTTCCTCTAAATTCAGGTAGTCTGGCTAATACCGCTGACAGTGTATTATCCATGACTGCCGCCATGTCTTGTAAAGTAAATGCCATGGGCGCCCTCGATGTACTTGGCGCCATTTGAGCGTGAGTCCCTTGAGCGGGAGTCAAAGGATCTGACACGTGGGGAGAGTTAGTCGGCATAACTTCCCCTTCGTCAGATTCCTCTGGTGATAAATTTTTTAAACTTAGAACAAGGATAAGGGGGAGACTGGACAAGAAGGGGTTAATTAGCACTCATTCCTATAATTGGTGGTAACTATGTTGAAATATTCAACTAATGTGAAAGGATATAATTAAGTTAAAACTTATATTTTATTAAACCACTGTTTAAAAAAAGAGTGTAAATTACACTCTAACCATTACAAGGATACCCCACACTAACACTCCACACTATTACCAATGAATATCACACTGCAATATACCCAGACAGTAGACACAGGTTCCACCACCCCCCTGTATTCCTGGCCAGTAACAGGATACGCTGGCTTCAGGTGACAGGGATGGCTTCTATTCTGTGTATACACGTCCCTTGCGGTGGATTACCTATTGCATTGGTAAACTGATTAGAAAACGTTAAAAACACTTATATTTAAATAAGCATGTGGTAAAGTTGGGTACAAACGCGTTTCGGCCGAGTAGCGGCCTTTCCAATGTGCAATTGAATTTTGACAAGACGAGTGAATCGCTCACAGCACCCTATAAACCAATCCCCTATTGAATCCGTCCAATCGTAGCGTGCGTTTGAAGCACGCCCATCTTTCAACGAATCACGAGCGATTCAGAATAGCGTGCTATATGCTAGCTGATTGGTTACTAGTAACTGGATGTAAGCCCAATCAGGAATAGCTAAATGCTGTCCACGCGCGTTAGGAGGATGGCTATCAATAGTGCTATGTGTGCGATCACTATAGTAAATCCGATTCTATGTGCACCCAAAATGATTCAAAGAGCTTATAATGTTCTGGACATAGATATTACCATTACAATGAGCAAGTATCATGTCCAAAATATGTCATAATATCTAGATTATCAGCTAAAGCTCATTTATGGAATTTTATTGTTGCGGTTTGCACTAACGGTGTATCAGTAAGAAATTGTTATGTTCGGTCTTTGCTAAATCATTCCAATACTCATTTTAATTGTGTCAGTGATAGAATTACCAATATATAGCCGTATACACTATTGAGTATTACACTCTAAATGCTTCCTATTTGAATATATAAGTCCTTATATTAAGAATGTATGACATGCATTATAATATAGGGCATGGGAGTACCTAGGTATAGATCAGTACATATTGGTAGATAGGAAGAAAAGCAACTTAAACACTATGGTAATATAGTATCCATTATATCATTATGTTGACAATTTCATACAATGATCCGTTGTGCACCTGTATTATCCTATATTGAAATTTTTCTGGGTGCACATTAGAATTCGGTTTACTGATGATTATCAATTAGAATAAATATTTAAGCAATGATAAAGTTGAAATGTACAGAACAATTTTTTTAAAGGAATGCCCAAAAATTATTATTCTCATTCATTCCATTGGGCATGACTGCATTTAGGTTAAAGATCCATCTCGCCTCTTTTTTCAAAAGGGCTTGTTCCATATCCCTGCCACGTATTCCTGGGCGTAATGTTTCCAGTCCCCAGAACTTAAAAGTATTTGTTTTTCCTTCATGACAGTGTAGGAAGTGCCTGGCAACACTGGTAATTTGTTTGCCCTTTTCTACATCCTTTGCTGCGTTCCTAATGTTGCTTAGATGCTCAGTGATTCTAACCCCCATTTGTCTAGTGGTCATACCTACATAAAAACAATTGCAGCTGCATGATAGACAGTAGATCACATTAGATGCCTTACAAGTAATGTGATTCTGAATAATCCATTTTCTGTTAAATCTATCCAACATATATTTCTTTTTAACCATATATGTGCAGTTTTTACAATTGCCGCATGCTATAGATCCCTTGTAGATCGGGGCTTTTTTGGCATTTCTGTCAAAATGACTGGATGTTAGTTGATCACCGAGGTTGTTTGCACGTCTATAGGTGCATAAAGGATTCTGTGGGATAATGGAGTTAAGCTGTTCATCTAGTTGTAAGATATGCCAATGTGTGGACAGTATATTAGATACCTGTTGGCTTTGGTTGCAATATGTGGAGATGAATCTTAATGGGTTGGAATTGGATTGTAACTTTTTGGGTCTCAAAAGTTCCTCCCTATTTTTGTGTAGTGCTTTCTGATAGGCTCTCTTCAGAGACTTTCTAGAATAACCCCTTAGAAGTAGTCTATTCCTTAGTTCATTAGCAGCCTTTTGGAAGGATTCTAGTGATGAAGAATTTCTGCGAATCCTTAAATACTCCCCAGTTGGTAAACTCCTAATAGTATTAGGGTGATGGAAACTGTTAGCATTAAGGATATTGTTCGTAGCTGTGGGCTTTCTAAAGGTTTCTGTCTCTAGATTATTGTTACTCTTACGAATAGATAAATCTAGAAATTCTACCTTGCCATCATCACAAGTCATAGTTAGATATAATCCAAAAGGATTGTCATTAAGGATAGCAATAAACTCATGGAGTAATTCTATAGAGCCCTCCCATATGAACAAGATATCGTCTATATACCTGGACCAGTGGGTGATGTGCTTGGTAAACTGTAAAAGGTTCTTATGAAAGACCACAGTTTCCTCCCACCAGCCCAGGTATATATTTGGCGCAAGATGTCCCCATCGCAGTTCCGCATATTTGAAGGTAAAACTTTCCATCAAAAACAAAGTAGTTGTGTTCTAGTACAAATTCTAACAGGTCAATGATAAATTGTTTGGTTTCATCTGTTAGATCTTGTTTTTTTGATAGGAAATAGGACACTGCTTGACAACCCCACTTTTTATCTATACTTGTATACAGAGACTCTACGTCGCACGTTACTAATAAGGACTCTGGTCTTACAGTTAGTGTGTTTATTTTATTTAATACGTGCATAGTGTCTCTGGTGTGGGAGGGCAAAGCATCCACTATATACCTAAGCCTGGCATCCACATATCTACTGGCCTTTTCAGTCATTGATCCAATGCCAGAGACAATGGGTCTTCCTGGTGGGCATTCCAGATTTTTGTGGATCTTAGGTAATAAATAAAGTGTTGCTATTGTAGGATGTTTCACATCTAGAAATTGTTGCTCTTTTTTTATCAATGATGCCTTCAGCAGCAGCTGTACAGATCAATTTTTTATACTGTTTCAGAAAATCCTCCGTTGGGTTCCCAAAAAGACTTTTATAATTTTTAGGGTTATTCAATTGTTTCTTAACCTCAGTGATATACATATGAGTGGGCCATATGACAATATTACCTCCCTTGTCACTGTTTAATTTGAACATCTGTCCATTGTTTCATAGATTTTAGTGCTAGTTTTTCTTCTTCAGAAAGATTGTCAGCCAATGTATCCATTTCTGGTGGGATTGCTAATATATCTTTACACACTAAATCAAGAAATGTGGCAGTGTTATGTGAGGTACTAGGTGGGGGTATGAATTTGGATTTGGTTTTTAATACATCACGCCACTTAGTATCACTGTATAAAGTCTCTTTGGGATCCCTTTCAGACTCTTCTAGAAGGAAGATAAGATCTTTTATTGCTGTCACATCATTGCTGTCTAAACCCTCTATGTCTGAACTGGAGGAAAAATATTTCTTAAGCAGTATTTTTCTTGCAAATAAATGTACGTCTTTGATAGTCTCAAACTTGTCAAGTTGAGCTGTGGGGACAAATGACAGGCCTTTTTTTAAAACTGTGATCTGAGTCTCAGTTAAAATTTTGTCTGATAAGTTAATTATATTTAATTCTTGTTGACTTGTTTCTTTTTGGGGAATGATTTCTGATTGAATTTGACTTGTTTTCTGGTTTTGGGTCTGTCTACCTCTACCTCTTCGAATTCTACGCCTAAAGGGATATCCCCAGTGTTGTTATGTGGGGTAATTCTCCTGCGTAGAATAGATTTAGGTCTTACTTCATCTTCAGAATTGTCACCATCTGTGGTTTCACAGTCTCTGTCAGAATAATCTGAATCTATACTGTTAGGTTTAATATTCCATGAGTAAACGGATTTATTAGCATAATCAGTCAAGTCTCTGTCAATCTTTTTTCTTTGCAATGTATTTGGCAAACCTCTCTACTTCTTCCTTTGTTTTAGCATAGGATTTCTGAAAGTCTTCCTTGGACTCATGTTGTTTAAGTTCACTGGCTATTTTATTTATTTCCTCATTTAGCTCACTTAATTTATCCATTTCATGCTCTACCAAATATCCTATAAGTTTGAATGAACATACAGATAGAGCATCTTCCCATTTAGATTTAAGTGTGGGTTTAAGATCTTGAAATGTCGGAAACATTTGTAACCTAAGGCCCCTAGGTATAACTTGATTGTCTTTGTAGAAATTAAACATTCCTATGTTCCATTGCCTCTTTATTTGACGTTTGCGAATACGTTTTAAATTTTTAAGAGATAGTAACCATTCCCCTATTTGTGTGTTGTCAATTGTGTTTTTACTTTGTAAGTCAATTGTTAATTTTTTAATATCCTCAGACCATTGGAGCATTTCTGCTCCCAAATCAAAGCCTGCCATGAGTAGTAAGTGGTAATAATTTAAATCACGTGCTCAAGAAATAAAGAAAAAATGTGGTTTACCCACTCAGTAACATCTATAGAGAAACAATTTAATCTGGCACTGTGAAGATAATATGGTAGGAAAAAGGGATGTAATATTCCCTGGTGCTAACCCTTGGTGTAGATACTTAGAACAAGGATAAGGGGGAGACTGGACAAGAAGGGGTTAATTAGCACTCATTCCTATAATTGGTGGTAACTATGTGGAAATATTCAACTAATGTGAAAGGATATAATTAAGTTAAAACTTATATTTTATTAAACCACTGTTTAAAAAAAGAGTGTAAATTACACTCTCACCATTACAAGGATACCCCACACTAACACTCCACACTATTACCAATGAATATCACACTGCAATATACCCAGACAGTAGACACAGGTTCCACTACCCCCCTTCCTTCTTGTCCAGTCTCCCCCTTATCCTTGTTCTAAGGATCTACACCAAGGGTTAGCACCAGGGAATATTACATCCCTTTTTCCTACCATATTATCTTCACAGTGCCAGATTAAATTGTTTCTCTATAGATAAATTTTTAAAGACAGAATATGATCTTTATTGCTTAAAGTGAAATCAGTACATTTGGTACACATTCTAAGAGGGGGTTCCACCATGGCTTTTAAACATAATGAACAAGGAGTTTCCTCTATGTCAGACATGTTTGTACAGACTAGCAATGAGACTAGCAAGCTTGGAAAACACTTTAAATCAAGTTAACAAGCAAATATAAGAAACGGTACTGTGCCTTTAAGAGAAACAAATTTTGTCAGAATTTGAAAAACAGTGAAAAAAGGCAGTAAATCAAACGAAATTTTTACAGTGTGTATAATAAGCCAACAGAGCATTGCACCCACTTGCAAATGGATGATTAATCCCTTAGTTCAAAAAACGGATAAAAAAGCGTTTTTTAACAGTCACAACAAACTGCCACAGCTCTGCTGTGGCCCTACCTTCCCCAATAAACGACTTTGGAAAGCCTTTGAGCCCTTTAGAGATGTCCTATAGCATTCAGGGGACTCCTGAGGGAAGCTGGATGTCTCAGTCTGTAATTTTAACTGCGCAAAAAAGCACTAAATTAGGCCCCTCCCACTCATGCTACAACAGTGGAAACTGTTTCTAGGCAAAATTTAAGCCAGCCATGTGGAAAAACTAGGCCCCAATAAAGTTTTATCACCAAAGCATATATAAAAACGCTTAAACATACAAGCAAACGTTTTATATTGCAAAATTATAAGAGTGTCTATAAGATAGGGGGCGCCCTAAAAAAAATAGCACTCAATAGGCTATATGATGTATATGATAGTGAATATAGTACGCAAAAAAAGACAATGTGAAAAATACTATTAGTCAAATAACAAATCAACAAAATATAATAAAAAGTCTTTAGATTTGTGAAATGAGATAATGTTAAGGCAGCAATCTGTAGCGGACCCGGCCTGGATCCAAGAGGATAATCTATAAACAAAAGAAAAGACAGATGCGCCACATGGCCCAATATTGTTTGATCCACAAAGTTAAACTATCAGATTGTATTGCATTAGACTCACAATCTTGGGAGCACTCCAATTAGTGCAATGGGAACAGTCTGGGATCTATAACAGTCACCCAGCAGACCGACCTCTTAGGGTGAAGATGGATAATCTGTAGTAAAACACAAGAGGACACAAAGGTGCCTATATGGCCTAGTACAGTCTTATACCAGGAGCAGTAGTATGTATGGTAAGATATATACTCACAAAAGGTAAAGCATCTCCATTGATGCTAGTCAGACAGGAAGGGATCAATGCAGTCACCCAACAGACTGTAACAAGGCTTCCACAGGAGGCCTACAGCAGAGGTCCAGTGGACCAATAAAGATCCAAATAAAACACAGAAGCAAGTGTTTGAGATAAAAAAGTATTAAACTTTACTGACAAAGGTTAAAATAAAGCGACGCGTCTGCTGGGTGACTGTTATAGATCCCAGACTGTTCCCATTGCACTTGCTCCCAAGATTGTGAGTCTAATGCAATACAATCTGATAGTTTAACTTTGTGGATCAAACAATATTGGGCCATGTGGCGCATCTGTCTTTTCTTTTGTTTTAAAATTATAAGAGTATTACCTCTGAAAGTAAGCATGATACCAGTCGCTATTAAAACACTGTATCCAGGCTTACCTTACATAAATCCGGTATCAGCAGCATTTTCTAGCATTTACATCTCTAGAAAAAATTATTAACTGCACATACCTCATAGCAGGATAACCTGCACGCCATTCTCCCCCTGAAGTTACCTCTCTCCTCAGACATATGTGAGAACAGCAATGGATCTTGGTTACAACCTGCTAAGATCATAGAAAACACAGGCAGATTCTTCTTCTATTTACTGCCTGGGATAAAATAGTACAACTCCGGTACCATTTAAAAATAACAAACTTTTGACTGAAGAAAAAACTAACTATATTTCACCACTTCTCTCTTACTACCTCCATGCTTGTTGAGAGTTGCAAGAGAATGACTGGATATGGCAGTTAGGGGAGGAGCTATATAACAGCTCTGCTGTGGGTGATCCTCTTGCAACTTCCTGTTGGGAATGAGAATATCCCACAAGTAATGGATGATCCGTGGACTGGATACACCTTAGAAGAGAAAGTATTCCTGTATATAAAGAATTATTATTTTTTTTTTTTATTAGGGCTTGATTAATCAGCAATATCTAACTAGCTTGTGAACTAGTTATCTTGCCTGGAAGTACAAGTTTGTAGCTAAGTGAGTAACAGCACTGATATGACAAATTAGAGCTGTAATTTACTTAGCAGGTACTGTAGCTTTAAATTTGTGACAGCAATGTTACAAATTTTAAGCAAACTAAATTAAATTTAAGTAGAAATCATATTTGGAGAAAACACTCCAATAATTTATAGCTAGATACATATACTATGACTAATACCAGCTGGAAGAGTTTATAAAGTGTTGCAACAGGAAAACAAATGTTTGAGTTGAAGAAAATATCTAGAATGTAGTACAAATGCCTGTAATTTGATGATACAAGGTGTTTCTATAGGACATATAAGGCGTAACTATTGATAAGCTATAGCTTACCGGTACCAGTGCTTGACAGAGTGTTCAGCGTTTTCCGAAAAATGTCAGTTTTGACTTGATGCAGAGATGAGATCCGTGAGGTCTGGATCGTTACAGCTTAGATGCGCTCTGAAGGTAGGTGGATCGTGGAAGTTTGTATAGTGCTGACTTGACGAACAGACTTAGGGAGTAGATCCGGATACAGGGTTATGTTAAGACTAGCAAGAGTAGCGAGTATAACAAGATGTTGACACAAAAATACAATTAGTATCGATATGGAGCTTGAATAATTTACTGGAGGAATAACCCCTAGGCCACGAGCACTTAATCAAGCAATGAATAGAATTAAAGCAGTGGTTTAAATAGGGAACATTATGGGAGTAGATATCTGTCTAGCATGAGTGGAGTAGCCTTAAAGGAACAGTATATGTATATAACAATATCATTCACTCAGATCATATATAATACTTGAGAAATGGAGCGAAAGACCAGTCACTTTGGAGCGCACCCCACTACTCGAGCAACCTGATAACTTGTCACATAATAGGAGATTCTAACATTTAATCTGTCCCTCCTACCTCCCAATCCTTTCCCTCTTTTGCCCTCCCTTCTCTCCTTCCCTTCCCCCCCCCCCCCCCCCTTACGAGAGAACTGGTTTACATATGTACAAGGAAAAGGTTATGCCGCTGTTTTTAATTCCTGGTATTTTTTGTTCTCACTTGACTATACCATCTTTATTGTTTGCATTGTCAAAAAGTGAAATTGTAATTGTAATGTAAACTTATTCTGATGATATCACCTCTGCTATTACTTGCACACCTCAATTGTGTCAGATTGTCCTTTTCTCGTCTAACTTGTCTTATGTAATTGTTACTTTGAAAACCCATTAAACATATTTAATACAAAAAAATAAACTTTAATAAGATGTGAAATAGCGCTCTTTTAGTAAAAACATGTTAACTCAAAGTAAACATAAAAATAAACAAACTATGTTTAAAAAAACAGCAAACAACTTACTTGTTTTTATGCAAAATGAGCACTTAGCAAAAAAACTGACTTCCTGTTTCCCTAGCATTCACTGAACAGTAAGTCTGTTCAAGTTGCTCTAAAATATGTATGACATTATGCTGTCTATGCCTTCCTGTTGAGACCTCAGCTTCTCGGTTGTCTGTGGCAGAAAGTAATGGACCCTGCATAAATGAACTTAAAGTTAAGAAAGAAAGAAAGAAAGAAAGAAAAGATGAAATCCTTTTAAATGATCATTTTCACATATTGCAATGATTTATAATAAAAATAACTTATTACTTAGTGTTTTTTATTACAACAATGAAACACTGTTTTATATTCCTTTAAATTATTTTTTGTAAATCAAACTAGTATATTATACTTGTAAGATTTGGAGTATGGTTAAATAACAAAGAGGAAACGCTGCCTTAAAGTAAAACTCTCCCATTTTTAAAATCAAATCCGGAATTTTAGTGATATTTTAGATTTTTTGTTTTGTTGTAATTTTTTATTGAGATTTCTAGCAATGACAACATATAATAAATGTCCGTTCACACTAATAACAGCTTTACAGGTTATAACTAGACCATTAGTAACTACACACATATTATGGGATGTGCAATCTGAAAAGGCTATATGTCTATACAAATACATATAAAATAAGATACACATGTGGAAACAAATGTAGTAAGCAACTTGGTATGAAACCTCATTTTTCTACTGTAAATTCCCCTTAATTCTTGAAAGGTCTCTCTTGGACACGACCAAACTTATAAGTCTAAAGAGGGGAGAACTAGCAACTGAGATAGTCAAATGCTAAATAACTTTATAACGGGCCGTTTTGGACCCTTACATATAGATAATGCCAAGCCTTAGATGATAGGAAATAGAAAAGACCACTTTTCGGATCAGTAAGGTACTCAGGTTGAGTTTTCAATTATATATAGCAAATTATAGAGTATATAGTCAGCTAATTATTTTAGTGTTATCTAAGGCAAAGTAATGTTGATAACTCTATGAAAACAGTATAACATAGTTTATAACTGACATTTAAAACTGACAGGAAATGTAAAAGAAGAATAAGTTCCAGTATATACATAAAAGAAAAAGGGACAATCAAGTTAAATAAGTTCCTTAGCCACGCAGGACAATATAGTAGATTAACATACACATAAGCATTGCGAATTTGATAGCAAAATTATACCATCAGGACAAATTGATAAAATTAAATTAATTTATTAGCCATTTTAGACAATAAAAAAACTGATTAAAATAAAATTAACATGATCTGCACATGAACATTGCAAATATATAAAAAAAAATATCCATATAATTAAACCTTCACTTTATTGAAGACATCCCAATTTGTTGGATTTTTAACTTTACCCCCCCCCCCCCATTTGCCTTCACATGGTCGTGCACATCTTACCCCTATCACCTCATCTAGAGACTTAGACCAATTAAAAAATTCTCACTCATTTTTATGCTCCCACTGTTATCAAATTATAGACAACCTTATAATCTAATATTAATACATTTCAGATAATGTATTAATATAATATTCCAATTTCATTAAAAAATCTTGTTATTGGTTTTTCACCAGCATTATATAGATTGTATGGTTCCATAACAAATTGTTGTTTCATTAATTTGATAAAATGTGGGATTTTTGGAGGCCTGGCATCTTTCCATCCTGTAAATATTAAATTACGTCCTAGAATTATAGCTGTGTTGGTTAGTTTGGTCTTGGTTCCCCATAATTGCCCATTGCAAAGAAATATTATTTCTAGCTTAGTAAGACTAATTTTCCTCAGCCAGTATCGTATATTGATCCAAAATAGTTGAATTTTTGGGCATTCAAAGGCATAGTGAATTAATAAAACGTCTTTTAGAGGGATAGTAAAGTCCAAATTAAAATTTCAAGATTCAGATAGGGCATGTAATTTTAAACAACTTTCTAATTTACTTCTATCATCAAATTTGTTTTGTTCTCTTGTTATTCTTAGTTGAAAGCTAAACCTAGGTAGGCTCATATGCTAATTTCTAAGCACTTGAAGGCTGCCTCTTATATGAATGAATTTGACAGTTTTTTCACAGCTAGAGGGTGGCAGTTCATGTGTTTCCTATAGATAACATTGTGCTCACGCATGTGAAGTTATTTAAGAGTCAGCACTAATTGCCTGAAATGCAAGTCTGTCAAAAGATCTGAGATAAGGAGGCAGTCAACAGAAGATTAGATACAAGGTAATTACAGAGGTAAAAAGTAAATTTCTATAATTGTTGGTTATGCAAAACTGGGATTATCTATGTTTTTAAACAATACAATTTTTGGTGTTTACTATCCCTTTAAGTTCAGACCATTAAATAAACAAATGCTATGAGGCCGATTTATGATGCTGTGAATGCAGCAGTTTCCGCGCGAGCCTTCTGGCTTTCCGGAAACATAAGTTAAGAAGCAGCGGTCTTAAGACTGCTGCTCCTTAACTTGTTCGCTCCTTAACTTGTACGATTGGGATGATTGACACCCCCTGCTAGGGACCGATTAGCCGCGAATGTGAAGGGGGGGGGCGGTATTGCACAAGAATTTCACACGAAATGCTTGTGCAATTTAAAATGCTGACAGCATATGCTGTCGGCATTTATCGATGTCAGGTGGACATGATCCACTACAGCGGATCATGTCTGCTCGAATGATAAATCGGCCCCTAAGAGTGTACTTTTGGAGAGCAACTTATGTAAATGAGACACTCTTCTGTAGAGACAATATCTGAAAACCAGCTTTGTCAAATAAGAAACACAAATAGGCTCAGCACTGAATATAATTCTCTTAAAAGTTTCAAATCATTAGCTGGGTGCACATAGCTGGGGTTACTGCATACCCTCCCATACATATGTAGCAAAAGTTCACAAAGAATGCCACAGCATCACAGAATTATCCAAAAGATTATTCCTTTATTTTGAGCAAACAATGTTTTGGAATAATCTTTTGGATAATTCTGTGGTGCTGTGGCATTCTTTGTGAGCTTTGTCAAATAAGGAGGTTTATATACACATATGCTTCAGTATAGGTTAATAATATCCTAAACTTATTTTATATTACTCACTGCTAACATAGCTGGAGCTTATGGATGTAGGAAGTTGGCTAATGTCAGATTTGCAGAACAAAGAATGATTATATAGTTGCATATATCTATGGAAGATATGGTAAAGGAAACATTCTTTGAGAATATCTATTATGTCCATGTCTCATTTACAGTTTGTGTATAGAAGGTGAAAAAAATATGTGGGACCTTATGACTTCCATATCCCCAGCAGTAAACATGAGGGGAATGTTTTTATGTTAATATATGACAGGCAAACTATAACATATTGTAAGTAGAGGATATCATAGTAAAATTGAAACTTCCCTTAAGAGATTAGACACCCAGGAGCCTCTTTTTAAGTCTCAGACTTAGTCATTACATTTAGACCACTCCAGGCTTGCAAAAGCAGGCATTTCTGGAGAAAACATAAACTGGAGGGTCAGGACTCTCGGTGGCTTGTGGAAGGGCATTTGAAATAAAATTACCAGTACTCCATCTAAATCACGAGGAGCTTCCTCAATTGGGTGCAGCAGAGATATTGGGACAAGCTGCTCCTCCAACAGGGTGAATCCTACTTGGGGACTGAAGATCACAACTTCAGAAGCTCCCGGACATGTATGTGCAACACTCCTTCTGCTCAGTACGTATGACATCTCGTGAGATTGGTAATCATTTGTTCCTCACTCCAAGGGGCCGGCCGCATCCCCTCGGTACAATGCTGATACCATGTGGGTATTTCTCTTTTTTTTTTACATCAATTAGATGCCACGCAGGACGCATAGCAAAGAAAAAAGCATAGGAATACACACCATGTTCATTTAGCCTGAAATCAGTATAATTTCCTTTCAGTCTACACATTGTAGGGGGTTTTATATTTTAACTAATAAAAAAAAGAGAAAAATACAAAACAAAGAAAATACCACATTGTGGGATGATAATTCACAATGCAAGAAAACATTTTCTATTAGTAAGAGTTATCTTGTTATTATTTAGTATACAGATGCCTATAATACTGACCAACAAAATGTGATAGTAACATAAGACAGAACAAGAGAAAAAAAGCAAAAAAAAAGCAATATTTATCCAATATTGTTTGATCCTCCCCTCTCTCTACTCCTCAAGATACAATCCATGAGCCTACCAAATTCCCAATAAAATTAGGTCTGAATTCCTGAATGGAAAAATCATAATATCCTGTTCTACCTTAGAGAGCGATTGGATAAAAATGGACCATTTCCCAAAAAAGGAGCGTACTTGTGAATCTACATTAGTATCTGTATCTCTCTGTTCAATTATGCATTGTTTTTTGATAAAGCTCATAATTTCTGTAAATTTGGGTCTTATCTTTCCATTTATGAAAGATGAGGCTTCTTATGCACAAAATGCAAGAGTTGATAATTTTATTATTAGGCATAGCACTATTATAGGGAAAGAGGAGGATTATATTTTGCTTGGAAAAAGTAAAAGAAGACATTTTAAGAGTCGTGTTAATCCAGTATTGAACTTTTAACCACAGTTGCTTTATTTTCAGGCAATCCCATAGCATATGCATTAGGTCTGCACCTAATAATTTACATTTAGGGCATTTATTGAAATCTAGGTTGTGCCATTTATATCCCTTATACGGGGTATAATATGTCATATATAATAGCTTAAGATGAGATTCTCTCCAAGAGGCTGATAGTGTGGTTTCACATAACCTTTTAATAGAATATTTTATATCAAGAGTATGGAGATTTGCTAATAAGGGTTGCCATTTATTAAAGATATAGGTTAAATTATCTTCTCCTCTAGTTCCCGCTAACAGACTATACCAGGGAGAGATAGAACAAAGACCATGTTGAACTAATTTAATCCAGGAATCTAATTTTGCCCAGTTCCAATTCCAACCATATAAAGTGGTAAGATTGGAAATATAGTGTCTGATCTGAAGATAAGCAAAGAAGTCCTTATTATCTCAAATATACTGTTGTTTCATAGCAAAAAATGATTTAACTGCATATAGGTTAAAATCCACAAATTGTGCCACCTTAAGAAGCCCCAAACTAGCCCATTTTTCAAATATCTTAGTTTGGATACGTGGAGTAAATTCAGGATTCCCCATGGTGATCTGGTAATTGGAAATTGCGTGATGAAGACCCAACTTTGCAACTACCTTCTGCCAAGCAAGCAATAAATTATATACTGAGGCTAAATTTTTAACTGATCTGGGAATGGTTTTAAGATTACAGTGGAGGAGGGCTATGGGTGAGTATGGGTATAGAATATTTTCTTTGAGGTCAAGCTGAGAGAAATAATCCAACGCCCCAAGCCAACCTACACAAAACCTCGCCAAAGAGACCAAACTATAAAGTTCCAGATCGGGCAGCGCCAGGCCACCATGTTCTTTTCCCAGAAATAATCTTTTCAAAGCAATTCTAGAATTTTTCCCTTGCCATATAAAGTATGATAGTGATGAATAAAAATTGTGGAGATCTTTTTTTTTTTTTTAAAGAATTATAGGGATATTCTGAATTGTACCCTCAGTTATAGGATTGTGGTTTACATTTGTGTGCAGAGTAGTTTCCTGCGATGCAAAAGCTGCGTCCCCCTCAGAGCTAGATTTCACAAGAGTCTCCTCCTCACCCCCAGGTCTGATAGCCAGCATTAGTTGCTTGAATCCTCTGCACATCTTACGTTTTAGAGCTTAGAAGAGAGACCGCACAGTCTCATCATATTCCATCATGGTTAATTATCAGGTAGATTCAATAAATTGTTAGAGTCCTGTTGTATGTATTTGTCCTGAGTAAGGGAGAGCTGTATTTTGTTAGATAACCCCGTTTATGGGGGAAGGGGTGCTAAGGCCTTACGAGGCTTTTCCAACGTAGGGCCCAGCAATACAGTTTTGCATGTAGAAAGGGTTACACTTTCAGCAGCATTTGGTAGTTTAAGTTGTAGATCAACATATGATTTAGACTGCTACTTTAGATGGCACTTATAGAAGGTGATTTGTGATGGATTTTCATAGTGTGTCTTTCCTGATGCGGGAAGAAGCTGTCATCCATGTTGGCTGTCTGGACACGCCCCCATTTAAGATAAAGTTGAATTCATCAGTTGTAATGAAGATGCGCTGTAACTTGCTTTTTAATATATATACGAAATTCAAATACCCCGTGCTCTACCCCCGACTTCAAAAGTCAATTTTTCTGTGAGCTAATGGTTTGAACTGTGATCCAGTTAGCACTCTTGCAACAACAAAAATGCCATTTGGGGTGAGCGCTGATTGGACAACAATTATAAGCATTTACTTTTAAAATGGGTGGCGGGCACTGGGAATTTGAATTTCATATTTACATTAAAAAGTAAGTTACAGCACATCTTCATTACAACTGATGAATGAAACTCCATCTAAAATATCACTAACATTCCAGATCTGATTTTAAAAAAGGAGTTTGCCATGACGTTAAAATGGCTGGGACTATTTTTGGTCCCAGTCCAGCCAAGGCTGTCACTGCCAGAGTGCTCTGGACATGTGCATACCCCAAACCTATCTAGGTAAGAAAAGTTACAAAGATGACAAAATAAATTGGATTATAAAGTTGAAAGGTTGTTTAAAATGACATGCTCGATCTGAATAATAAACATTTTTATGCAACTGAACAGCCTTATGCAGCCTTTGGATTGTCAGTGAGGTGATATAAACACCACATATCATCCAATCTGCAGCAACCAGAGTACTATTTGCTTATTTCATTGATATTTAAAACACTGGCAAATTGGTTTATAGGCATATAAACATTCATACCATAAACTGTTACAGAGTTGCATAATTTTATTTTTTACAATGAACCCTCATGAAAAGATTGGACACGGCTGTTCAAAAGCTGATAATCTTCTATTTAGAGTATTTTATTTTCTCTGTGAGAAACAAGCGTTTTAAATTCACAGCCACTGTTGATGTTTTCTATACAATGTTTCTTGATACAATGTTGCATCTTGAAGAAACTGCACTGACACCTTCTAAAATAAAAACTGCACTGTCCTTAGGGTACATACTGAATTAAATCTCTTTTCCTATTAACCTTTGCAATGCCACCAGTTATTAACTATTAACCCCGTTTTCCTATTAACCCTTGGAATACTAATATTAGTCTCCATATACAATATTAACCTCTCTTTCATCCCTTACCCCTCACTATAAATTAATACCATACATTAACTATTTCCTTACAGCAAATTACTAATCATTTTTCTCCTGTCTCGTCGCTAACTGAATCCTATTCTGTGCCGTCACCCTTTATGCTTCTCACTGTGCAGTCCCCACATTAACCCTTTCAATGTAAAATTGTATCTCCAACTCCCTCACCATTTTTACCTATCATAAAACGAATTATATCCTTCCTCCTCCTGCTCAGATTCAGCTTGCCCTCTGACTCATTTTCCACCTTCAACCCTGTAAACATTAGAATCACCCTTGCCATATAACCATTTACCTTACAATCTCTAACCTGTTTTAACCCTATCCTGTATAGCCAGGCGATTAACATGTGCATTTTTTTTCGTTATTTGGTTCTTCAGAACTGAATCAAATAAAACAGTTAATTTGATTTGGCTCCTCTGAGTCAAATTAATTTAAGGTTCCAATTCCAACACGTACGCACAACGAAAAATTGTTCATGTGCATCGTCACATTGGACGTATGGAAAGGGGTAAAATGGGAACTACAGAATGTAGTGACTGGCTGCAAAAGATGAGGTTTATAACAGGATGGAGTTATGTACAAGGAAGTCGATGTGGGGAAAAGGTAATTGGCAGCATGGTAAGAGTACTGAGATAGGCAAGGGCACACTGGAGTGAGTTCTGACTAGGTGGAGGAACTCTAAGTACTACTATTAGGTCAACCATTCAATCCCATTAATTATTTTAACGTATTTAATTATTGTATGTAAAATACATTAAGTGAGTAAAACAGGAACACCTGAGAGGGTCTCAGGCACTTTACAGTGGGACACGAGCTCACTGGAGTTAGCTTTGTCTGGGTGGAGGCCCTTTAAGTACTACTGAGTTTACCCTTCAATCCTATGAAGTATTTTATTGTTTTTAATTATTGTAAGTAAGATTTGAGTGAAGAAACAGGCACACCAGAGAAGGTCTCAGACACACATAGGTGTTGCCTATGTGTCCTCACTGAACTACAATAATTAAAGGGAAAGTAAACACCAAAAATGTAATTGTTTAAAAAGATAGATAATCCCTTTATTTAACGTTCCTCAGTTTTACATAACCAACACTGTTATACAAATTTACTTTTTACATCTCTAATTACCTTGTATCTAAGCTTCTGCTGACTGCCTCCTTATCTCAGATCTTTTGACAGACTTGCATTTTAGGCAATTAGTGCTGACTCTTAAATAACTTCACGTGCGTGAGCACAGTGTTATCTATATGAAACACATGAACTAACGCCCTCTAGCTGTGAAAAACTGTCAAATTCATTTAAATAAAAGGCGGCCTTCAAGGTCTTAGAAATTAGCATATGAGCCTACCTAGGATTAGCTTTCATCTAAGAATAACCAAGAGAACAAAGCAAATTTGATGAATAAAGTACATTAGAAAGTTATTTAAAATTACATGCCCTATCTGAATCATGAAAGCTTAATTTGGACTTTACTATCCCTTTAAATACTCTAAAATACTTTATAGGAATGAATGGTAAACTCATTTGTGCCTCGAGTGCCTCCGCCCAGACAGACCTCACTATTGTGTTCCCATGTCCCTATGTGTCCCCACTGCCCACTTAAGTCTCACTGACCCACAATAATTAAATACTTTATACAAATAAATGAATACTTGATAGTCCTAGAGTGCCTCCACCCAGTTAGAATTCACTATAGTGTCTGAGACCCTCCTGGTTTGCCTTTGTTTCCTCACTTACGTCTCACTTACCTACAAAAATTAACTACGCTAAAATACTTCATAGGATTAAGTGGTAAATGCAGCTGTGCTAGGAGTGCCTCCACCCAGTCAGAATTCACTCCAGTGTGCCCGTGTCTCGCTGTACAGTGTCTAAGATCTTGTCAGGTGTGCCTATATGTATGTGTCCTCACTTAAGTCTCACTTACCCACCATAATTACTTTAAATGAATACTTGATAATCTGGAGTGCCTTCACCCAGTCAGAACTCGCTCCAGTGGGCCCATGTCCCTCCGTACAGTGTCTGAGTCCCTCCTGGTTTGCCTAGGTATCCTCACTTAAGTCTCACTTACCTACAATAATTAAATAAGCTAAAATACGTCATAGGATTAAAGGATAAACGCAGTTGGGCCTAGAGTGCCCACACCCAGTCAGAATTCACTCCAGTGTACCCGTGTCCCTCCATATAGTGTCTCACACTGTCTCTGGAGGGAAATGGGCACAATGAAGTGAATTCTGACTGGGTTTGGGCACTCTAGGCACAACTGTGTTTATCCTTTAATCCTATGAAGTATTTTAGTGTATTTAATTATTGTAGGTCAGTGAGACTTAAGTGACGAAACAAGCACAACAGAGAGGGTCTCAGACAATGTATGGAGGGACATGGGCTTACACGAATGAGTTTTGACTAGGTGGAAGCACTCTTAGAATGAATTTAACATTCATTCCTATGAAGTATTTTAGCATATTTAATTATTGTATGAAAAATAGACTTAAGTAAGGAAACATAGGCACACCTAAGAGGGTCTCAGACACTGTGTGGGCACTAAGTACTACTGACTGAATTTACTGTTGATTCCTATGCAGTATTTTAGAGTATTTAATTATTGTAGGTCAAGGAGACTTAAGTGAAGAAACAAGTACACCAGAGATGGTCTCATGCAATAGTTAAGCATATTTTAGTGTATTTAATTATTGTAGGTAAAATAGACTTAAGTAAGGAAACATAGGCACACCTAAGAGGGTCTCAGACACTGTACCGTGGGACCAGAGCTCACTGGAGTGAGTTTTGTCTGGGTACAGCTGAGTTTATCATTAATTCCTATTAAGTATTTTAGTGTATTTAATTATTGTAGGTGAAATAGAATTGTAGGTGAAATAGAATTAAGTGCACTGGGCACTCTATGTACATCTGAGTTTACCACTCAATCCTATGAAGTATTTTGGTGTATTTAATCATTGTAGGTTAGTGAGACTTAAGTGAGGAAACCTAGGCACGGCTGAGAGGGTCTCAGACACTGTCTAGAGGGACATGGGCATACAGGAGTGAGTTTTGACTAGGTAGAAGCACTCTAAATACTACTGAATTTACAGTTTACTCCTATGCAGTATTTTAGCAGTTTTAATTGTAGGTCAGTGAGATTTAAGTGAAGAAACAGGCACACCAGAGAGGGTCTCAGACACTGTAAGGAGGGACACGGGCGCACTCGAGTGAGTTGTTCTGACTGGGTGAAGGCACCCTTGGCACAACTGCATTTACATTAATTGCTATGAAATATTTTAGAGACTTAAGTGAGGACACATAGGCAAACCTGAGAGGGTCTCAGACACTGTACAGAGGGACACAGGCTCACTCGAGGTAGTTCTGACTGGGTTAAAGTACTCCATATAACTAAATTAACCATTAATTCCTATGACGTATTTTAGAGTATTTAATTATTTGTAGTTCAGTGAGGATTAAGTAAGGACACATAGATACACCTGAGAGGGTCTCAGACACTGTACGGAGGAACACCGGCTAACTGGGTGGAGTACCAACTGGATGGAGGCACTTCAGTCTGTCAGGTATTCATTTATTCATATAAATTTACCATTCATTCCTATGAAGTATTTTAGAGTATTTAATTATTATAAATAAGTGAGACATAAGTGAGGACACATAGGCACACCTGACAAGGTCTCAGACACTGTACAGTGGTACATGGGCACGCTGGAGTGAGTTCTGACTGGGTGGAAGCCCTCCAGGCAAAACTAAGTTTACCATTCTTCCTATGAAGTATTTTACAGTATTTAATTGTTGTGGGTAAGTAGGAATTAATTGAGGAAACATAGGCACACCTGAGAGGGTCTCAGACACTGTACGGTGGGACACAGGCACATTGAAGTGAGTGCTGACTGGGTGGAAACCCTCCAGGCACCACTGAGTTTACAACTCATTTCTATGAGGTATTTTAGAGTATTAATTTATTATAGGTCAATGAGCCTTAAAGGGACACTGAACCCAATTTTTTTTCTTTTGTGATTCAGATAGAGCATGAAATTTAAAGCAACTTTCTAATTTACTCCTATTATCACATGTTCTTTATTCTCTTGGTATCTTTATTTGAAATGCAAGAATGTAAGTTTAGATGCCGGCCCATTTTTAGTGAACAACCTGGGTTGTTCTTGCCGATTGGTGGATAAATTCACACACCAATAAAAAAGTGCTGTTCAGTGTTCTAATCCAAAAAAATGCTTAGATGCATTTCAAATAAAGATAGCAAGAGAACAAAGAAAAATTGCTAATAGGAGTAAATTAGAAAGTTGCTTAAAATTGCATGCTCTATCTGAATCACAAAAGAAAAAAAATTGGGTTCAGTGTCCCTTTAAGTGAGGACACATAGGCACATCTTATAGGGTCTCAGACACTGTACGGAGGAACACAGGCACACTGGATTGAGTACTAACTGAGTGGAGGCACTCCAGACTATCAGATATTCATTCATTCGTATAAAGTACTTTAAAGTATTTAATTACTTTGGGAAAGTGAGACTTAAAGGGACACTGAACCCAAATTTTTTCTTTTGTAATTCAGAAAGAGCATGCAATTTTAAGCAACTTTCTAATTTACTCCTATTATCAATTTTTCTTCATTCTCTTGCTATCTTTATTTGAAAAAGAAGGCATCTAAGCTTTTTTGGGTTCAGTACTCTGGACAGCACTTTTTTATTGGTGGATGAATTTATCCACCAATCAGCAAGGACAACCCAGGTTGTTCACCAAAAATGGGCCGGCATCTAAACTTACATTCTTCCAGTTCAAATAAAGATACCAAGAGAATGAAGAAAATTTTGTAATAGGAGTAAATTAGAAAGTTGCTTAAATTTTCATGATCAATTTGAATCACGAAAGAAGAATTTTGGTTACCTATTGGTTGGTGGCTGCATATATAAACTGATTGTCATTGGCTCACCCATGTGTTCAGTTAGAAAACAGTAGTGCACGGCTGCTCCTTCAACAAATGATACCAAAAGAATAAAACAGATTAGATAATAGAAGTACATTAGAAAGTTGTTTACAATTGTATTCTCTATCTGAATCATGAAAGAATTTTTTTGGGGTTTCATGTCCCTTTAACTATACATTCCTATGAAGTATTTTAGAGTATTTAATTATTAATTATTTGTAGGTCAGTGAGATTTAAGTGAGGACACATAGGCACATCTTATAGGGTCTCAGACACTGTACAGAGGCACATGGGAACATTGGATTGAGTTCTGACTGGGTGGAGGCACACCTGGCACATTTGAGTTGATCATTCATTACAATTAAGTATTTTAGAGTATTTAATTATTGTGGGCAAGTGATACTTTAGTGAGAATACATAGGCAAACATGAGAGGGTCTCAGACACTATACAGGGGGACATGGGCACACTGGAGTGAGTTTTAAAAAGGCGGAGGCACTCCAGGCACAACTGAGCTAACCATTCATTCCTATTATTGTAGATCAATGAGATTTAAGTGAGGACACATAGGGTCTCAGACACTGTACAGCGGTACACAGGCACATTGGAGTGAGTTCTGACTGGGTGGAGGCACACCTGGCACATATTAGTTTATCATTCATTCCAATTAAGTATTTTAGAGTATTTAATTATTGTAGGTCAGTGAGACTTAAGTGAGAAAACATAGGCACATCTTATAGGGTCTCAGACACTGTACGGAGGGACATGGGCTCACTGGAGTGAGTTCTTACTGGGTGGAGGCACTCCAGTCTGTGTATATGAGTTTAAGGGTATATGATTGTGCATATGAGAGTGTGCAAATGTCTTTGTATATGAGTGTGTGTGAATGTATGGGTAAAGGACTGTGTGTAGGAGCATGTGAATATATGCATGCGTTAGTGGGGGGCCTCATGTTCAAGTTCTGCCTAAGGCCTTTAAAAGTCTAGAGCAGCCTCTGCCCCAAAAAACACATACAACAGACCCTATAATAACACACATGGCACGAGCCCCTATAGTAGCAGAGAAAGAGTTAATAAAAGCAAAGTCAAGGTAATTTAGAATTTTTGTGTAATGGGAAGGGAAAAAAACAGAAGTAGAATTAGTGTAAGACACCTGACTCTAGGGGGCCTAATTATCTTTGTGCGAGCGGACATGATACGATATTGCGGATCATGTCCGCTGCACATCGATAAATGCTGACAGCATATGCGCTCGGCATTTATCATTGCACCAGCAGTTCTAGTGAACTGCTGGTGCAATACCGCCCTCTGCAGATTCGTGGCCAATCGGCCGCTAGCAAGGGATGTCAATCAACCCGATCGTTTTGATTTCCGGCAATGTCTGTCCGCTGTCTCAGAGCAGGCGGACAGTTTATGAAGCAGCGGTCTTTAGACCGCCGCTTCATAACTTGTGTTTCTGGTGAGCCTGAAGGGTCGACAGAAACATGGGGCATCAAGCTCCATACAGTGCTTGATAAATAGGCCCCTAGGAGCGAATTTGGTATGTAAGCTAAACTTTAGGCAATAAAAAGTTCATTTTACAGGGCATAATACTACTTACTGTAGGCAATAAAGGGTTAATTTTACAGGGCATAATACTACTTACTGTAGGCAATAAAGGGTTAATTTTACAGGGCATAATACTACTTACTGTAGGCAATAAAGGGTTAATTTTACAGGGCATAATACTACTTACTGTAGGCAATAAAGGGTTAATTTTACAGGAGTAATACTAGTTGTTAAAACTGAAGGCATAAAATTGTTAACTTCACAGGTTTTTCATGCAGCTGATTACTTGTAACATTGTATAAACATTATGTTACTAGTGACAGCACTGAGAATAAAATACGCTAAAATACTAAATTGGGCAGATGCTCCTAATACACTAAAGTAAGAGATTACCCAAAAGCTATTAAAATCTTTCCAAATGAGAATTGGTTTGTTCTTGAGACCCAGCGTTTCTGTAATACACACATTCGTTTGCATCGCAAGATACCCATATTTAAAGCTTTTAAGGCGTCACTGCACAACACCTCGGTCGAATATACTGGTCTTCATGAACACGCGTATTTTCACCCTAACGACATAGGCGTCAATTTTTGTACAGAATCTTGAATGTCCACGGTCTTGTATATACTTTCGCGCCAATGACATTCACACAACTACCAAGCACAGCAAGAGAAGAGCAAGGACAGTAGAGGGCTGTGTCATGACGTACGTATCCCTAATAGATCCTTATTGGCTGTGATCCTGTCCTACTCCTCCTTCAGCCAGCCCTTCAGTAATAGGCAAAAGGTCAGACCTGCCAGTCACTAGCAACAATGGCGGCGCTCAGGGTACTTACAGATGTGCACAGAGTGGCATTCACCTGGAAGGTGAGAGGAGTATGATTTCTCATTAAATTGACACGTATGTGACGTACCGCAATTAGAGAACTGTACCAAGGAGAGAACAAGACAATATACTCAACTTTTCATTTTGTTTTATTCACCTTGGTTGTGTGTTACTAAGAAACAAATTTGACAGGCTGTTTGACCTGTAAATGACACGTGTAAACGAGATTTATTTCTAATGTTATTTATAACCTTGTTTTAAAATGGTTTAGAGTAAAATAGATATAGGTTGATCAGTTTTTATTTGGTTGGTATAGAAATGCAATCGATTAGCAATTCAACTTTATGCATTGTTATATTTGTCAGATTGCAATGTAACATAGATGTGTCTATCCTAAAGAAGTGGCATACACAACCAAGATCCATATGTTTTGTTCTATATTTTGTTGCACGCAGGCTGTTATTTGAATGGTTATCTATGCAACATCTATGAGAAATACATAGATTTATTTGCTCAGTGACAAAGTATAATTTTTTTTCTTGTGTTTTACAATTTACTGCATAAGTAGCTTGCTGTAGAACTGACCTTGAACATAGGTGGTAATAAAAAAAATATTTTAAGAGAGGTGTGTATTTCCATAAAAAGAACAATATTTTTTTGTGAATTACTAAGGTTTGGGTTTCAATACCATTTGTATGCTTATGATACCCAAATCTATATCTCTGCACCAGACCTATCACCTTCATTACTAACTCGTGTCACTAACTGTCTTTCTTATATTTCATCCTGGATGTCCTCTCACTACCTTAAAGGGACAGTCTCCAGAATTGTTATTGTTTAAAAAGATAGATAATCCCTTTATTACCCATTCCCCAGTTTTGCATAACTAATACAGTTATATTAATATACTTTTTACCTCTGAGATTACCATGTGTATATAAAAACCTCCTGCAGAATGCTCCCTCATTTCAGTTCTTTTGACAGACTTGCATTTTAGCCAATTAGTGCCCTCTCATAAGTAACTCCATGGGCGTGAGCACAATGTTATCTATATGGTACACATGGACTAACGTTCTCTAGCTGTAAAAAAACTGTCAAATGCGTTCAGATAATAGTGGGCCTTCATGGGCTCAGAAATTAGCATACCTATGTTTAGCTTTCAACAAAAGAATACCAAGAGAACAAAGCATATTTGATGATAAAAGTAAATTGAAAATTTGTTTAAAATGACATGCCCTTTTTGAATCATGAACGTTTAATTTTGACTAGACTGTCCCTTTTTTAAGCTATTTCTCTCTAAAACTGAGCTCCGTATTTTCCCCCTTCTTCCAAAATTCCTACCCCTCCCCAACTTTCTCTAACTATTGATAATAACATCATTACCCCACCCCTGCATACCTGATGTCTTAGGGTCATACTTGACTCCGATATCTCTTTCATTCCCCACATCCAGTCTTTGGCCAATTCCTGCCGCCTCCACCACAAAAACATCTTCAAAATTTGCCCCCTCCTCACACAAGACACAACTAAGACTTCAATCCACGCCATCATCATTTCCCGCCTTGACTATTGCAACTTCATCCTCTCCAGCCTCCCTAGCTACCATCTATCTCCCTTACAATCCATAATAATTGCCTCTGCCAGGCTGATCTTCCTTACATGTCGCTCCTAATTTGCTGCACCTCTCTGCCAGTCCCTTCACAAGCTTTCTTTTACCTCCCAGAATAAAACATAAAATCCTAACTCTACTTTTTTAAGCTCTCAATAACACTGCTCCACCCTTTATCTCCAACCTAGTCTCCAGATACTATCTCTCCCATCCCCTTCGCTCTGCTCATGAACTCCTCTCCTCCTCTCTTGTTACCTTTTCACATTTCCGTCTACAAGACTTCTCCAGACTGGCTCCTATTTTGTGGAACTCTCTGCCTCGCTCTACACGACTCTCCCCTAGTTTTCAAACTTTCAAGCGCTCCTGTTCAGGGATGATTATAATATACACTAACATTTTCCTATCTTAGTTCCTCTACTTCTTTTAGCTATCCCTGTGAACCCCCCTAGCATATAAGTGTACGAGCCTAGCTGCTTTGTAAATCACTTTCATGAGAGAGGATTTACAGCAGTAAAACTCTTGGCAGGGCCCCTCTCTCCCATAATTGTCACCTTGCATATTTTATCCATGCTTTAGCGCTGCAGAATCTGTTGGCGCTGTACAAATAAATGATAATAAAAATAAGGTTAAAAATGATATTACACATGTATCTCTAAAGCCTGCAATATCATGTGAGCACCCAACATTGTGCATTGTATGGCCTAGAAAAGAGCCAAACGCTGCTACCTGCCGTAAGTTTTTTCATTCATTTATCTAAACCATTTATTCCCAAAGTGGACAATACTACTCCCTGGTGGGTGCTGGGATTACTGAAGGGGGCGTTAGTAGGAAAGGAGTGGAAGAGTATGCTAGTGGGCCTCTTTAAGTATACTTATCTAAATGTGTTGTTCTTTATCCTAGATGTTCAAAACAACTTTGAAGTTTTACTGCTTTTTACTATCAAGGCCTTTTCTTTTCTTTCATGTAATTGGCAAGAGTCCATGAGCTAGTGACGTATGGGATATACATTCCTACCAGGAGGGGCAAAGTTTCCCAAACCTCAAAATGTCTATAAATGCACCCCATACCACACCCACAATTCAGTTTTACAAACTTTGCCTCCTATGGAGGTGGTGAAGTAAGTTTGTGCTAAGATTTCTACGTTGACATGCGCTTCTCAGCATTTTGAAGCCTGATTCCTCTCAAAGTACAGTGAATGTCGGAGGGTTGTGAAGGGAGTTTCACCTATTGAATGCAATGGTTTTCCTCACGGGAAATCTATTTCATAGGTTCTCTGTTATCGGTCACAGAGATTCATCTCCTACCTCCCTTATTCAGATCGACGATATACTCTCATATTCCATTACCTCTACTGATAACTGTTTCAATACTGGTTTGGCTATCTGCTATATGTGGATGGGTGTCTCTTAGTAAGTATGTTTTCATTACTTAAGACACTCTCAGCTATGGTTTGGCACTTTATGCATTAATATAAAGTTCTAAATATATGTATTGTACTTATATTTGCCATGAGTCAGGTTTATGTATATTTCCTTTTGCAGACTATCAATTTCATATTTGGGGAAAAAACATATTTTGGAAAAAAAATTCTTACCTGGGGTATAGTCTTTTCTCAATTGACTGCTTTTTTTCATTAAATTTTGTAGGCAAAATTAGGCTCGCGAGGGCGCAAAATGCCAACGTTCATTGCGTCATTCTTGGGGCGAGAATTTTTTTGGCGTGAAGGTACGTTCGATGACGCAAATTCGTCATTTCCGGAATCTTAGTTGACGCCGAGTTCCTTGCACAAGGTTGCGTCTTTAATGACGCGAGTGTGTCATTTCCGGATGTTGTTAGCGCCAAAACATTTTTCAGTTTGCGTTGTGCGTCATACTTGGCGCCAAACAATTTCATTATTTAAAGCCCCATTCCTAAATGCCTTTTGCCCCTTTTTTTCCCACAAATTCAGAGGGCTATGCTGTTTGCATTTTTTTCCCCATTCTTGAAACTGCCATATAAGGAAATTGATAATTTTGCTTTATATGTTGTTTTTTTCTCTTACATTTTGCATGATGTCTCAATCTGATCCTGTCTCAGAAATCACTGTTGGAACCCTGCTGCCTGATAACAGTTCTACCAACGCTAAGTGCATTTGTTGTAAATTTATGGAGATTATTTCTCCAGCTGTGGTATGATATGTCATGATAAGCTTTTACATGCAGAGAATGTGTCCATCAGTAATAGTACAATGCCTGTTGTTCCTTCAACATCTAATGTACATGATATACCTGTGAATATAAAAGATTTTATTGCTGATGCGATTCAGAATACTTTGTCTGCTATCCAACCTTCTAATAAACGTAAAAGGTCTTTTAAAAGTTCTCATAAAGTTGATGAAATTTCAAATGACCGACAACATACTGAATTATCCTCCTCTGATGAGGATCTATCTGATTTAGAAGATCCTTCCTCAGAGTATTTTCGTTCCATGTTAAGAGGTGTTGATTACATTGATATTAAAACTAGTAAATGTTTAAATTCTGTATAAACCTCCTGTGGTTACTCCAGAGGTTTTTCCAGTTCCTGATTCTATTTTTGATATGATTTCTAAGGAATGGAATAGGACTGGTACTTCTTTTATTCCATCTTCTTCAAGATTTAAAAAATCGTATCCTTTGCCAGCAGTTAGATTGGAGTTTTGGGAAAATCCCCAAAGTTGATGGGGCTATTTCTACTCTTGCTAAATGCACTACTATTCCTATGGAAGATAGTACTTCTTTTAAAGATCCTTTAAATAGGAAACTTGAATCTTATCTAAGGAAAGCTTATTTATATTCTGGATATCTTCTCAGGCCTGCCATTTCTATTGCTGATGTTGCAGCTGCATCAACTTTTTAGTTGGAAAGCTTAGCACAACAGGAAATGGATCCTGATTTGTCTAGCATTGCTCGCTTGCTTCAACATGCTAATCATTTTATCTGTGATGCCATTTTTGATATCATCAAAATTAATGTTCAGTCTATGTCTTTAGCTATTTTAGCTAGAAGAGCTTTGTGGCTCAAATATTGGAATGCTGACATGGTATCTAAGTCTAGATTACTATCTCTTTCTTTCCAAGGAAATAAGTTATTTGGTTCTCAGTTGGATTTGATTATTTCAACTGTCACTGAGGGGAAGGGAGTTTTTTGCCTCAAGAGAAAAGACCTAAGGATAAATCTAAAGCTTCTAACCGTTTTCGTTCCTTTCGACAAAATAAAGAACAGAAACCTAATCCTTCCCCAAAAGAGTCTGGTTCCAATTGGAAACCTTCTTCAAGTTGGAGTACATCCAAACCGTTTAAAAAATCAAGGCCAGCCCCCAAGTCTGCATGATGGTGTGGCCCTCATTCCAGCTCAGCTGGTAGGGGCAGATTAACCTCTTAAGGACATATGACGCAATTTTTCCGTCATAAAACAATTGAGCAAACTGAAAGCTGTGTCCTTAAAGGGTTAAGATTCTTCCAAAACATTTGGGCAGATTCTGTCCAAAATCAATGGATTCAGAGTATTGTCTCTCAAGGGTACCAAATAGGATTCAGAATAAGACCTCCTGTGAGAAGATTTTTTTTTTTTTTCTCTCACGCATCCCACCAAATCCAGTAAAGGCTCAGGCTTTTCTGAAGTGTGCTTCAGACCTGGAGCTTTCAGGGGTAATCTTACCAATTCCGTTTCAGGAACAGGGTCTGGGGTTTTATTCAAATCTATTCATTGTCACAAAGAAAGAAAATTCATTCAGGCCAGTTCTGGATCTGAAAATTTTGAATTGATATGTAAGAGTGCAAACTTTCAAATTGGTGACTATAAGGACTATTCTGCCTTTTGTTCAGCAAGGGCATTATATGTCAACAATAGACTTACAGGATGCATATCTTCATATTCCGATTCATCCAGACCACTATCGGTTTCTGAGATTCTCTTTTTCTACACAAGCATTACCAATTTGTCGCTTTTCCATTTGGTCTAGCGACAGCTCCAAGGATCTTTTCAAAGGTGCTCTGTGCCCTACTCTCTGTAATCAGAGAACGGGGTATTGCGGTGTTTCCTTATTTGACGATATCTTGGTACTAGCTCAGTCTTTACATTCTGCAGGATCTCACACTAATCAACTAGTGTTGTTTCTTCAAAGACATGGTTGGAGGATCAATTTACCAAAAAGTTCTTTGATTCCTCAGACAAGGGTCACCTTTTTAGGTTTCCAGATAGATTCAGTGTCCATGACTCTGTCTCTAACAGACAAGAGACTATTAAAATTGGTTTCAGCTTGTCGGAACCTTCAGTCTCAATCATTCCCTTCAGTAGTTATGTGCATGGAAGTTTTAGGCCTCATGACTGCAGCATCGGACGCGGTTCCTTTTGCTCGTTTTCACATGAGACCTCTCCAGCTTTGTATGCTGAATCAATGGTGCAGGGATTATACAAAGATATCACAATTAATATCCTTAAATCCCAATGTTCGACTTTCTCTGACTTGGTGGTTAGATCACCATCGTATAGTTCAAGGGGCCTCTTTTGTTCGTCCAACCTGGACTGTGATCACAACAGATGCATGTCTTTCAAGTTGGGGAGCTGTCTGGGGATCTCTGACAGCACAAGGGGTTTGGAAATCTCAAGAGGCAAGATTACCAATCAATATTTTAGAACTCCGTGCTATTTTCATGACTCTTCAGGTTTGGCCTGTGTTGAAGAGAGAACCGCTCATTTGTTTTCAGACAGACAATATCACAACTGTGTCATATGTCAATCATCAGGGTGGGACTCGCAGTCCCCAAGCTATGAAAGAAGTATCTTGGATACTTGTTTGGGCGGAATCCAGCTCCTGCCTAGTTTCTGCGGTTCATATCCCAGGTATAGACAATTGGGAAGCGGATTATCTCAGCCGTCAGACTTTACATCCGGGGGAGAGGTTGCTCCATCCAGATGTGTTTTCTCAGATTGTTCAGATGTGGGGTCTTCCGGAAATAGATCTGATGGCTTCCCATCTAAACAAAAAACTTCCCAGGTACCTGCCCAGATCCAGGGATCCTCAGGCGGAGGCGGTGGATGCGTTAGCAGTTCCTTAGTGTTACCAACCTGCTTATATCTTCCCGCCTCTAGTTCTTCTTCCAAGAGTGATTTCCAAGATCATAATGAAACATTCGTTTGTGTTGCTGGTAGCTCCAGCATGGCCTCACAGGTTTTGGTATGCGGATCTTGTTCGGATGTCCAGTTGCCAACCTTGGCCACTTCCATTAAGGCCAGACCTTCTGTATCAAGGTCCGTTTTTCCATCAGGCTCTCAAATCATTAAATTTGAAGGTATGGAAATTGAACGCCTAGTGCTTAGTCATAGAGGTTTCTCTGACTCAGTAATTAATACTATGTTGCAGGCTCGTAAATCTGTTTCTAGGAAGATTTATTGTCAAGTTTGGAAAATGTATATTTCATGGTGTTCTCATAAATTCTCCTAGCATTCTTTTAGAATTCCTAGAATTTTTACAGTTTCTTCACAATGGTTTGGAGAAGGGTTTGTCTGCAAGTTCCTTGAAGGGACAAATCTCTGCTCTTTCTGTTTTATTTCACAGAAAGATTGCTAAGCCTCCTGATATTCACTGTTTTGTACAGGCTTTGGCCCGTATCAAGCCTGTCATTAAATCAATCTCTCCTCCTTGGAGTCTTAATTTGGTGTTGAAGGCTTTACAGGCTCCTCCGTTTGAGCCTATGCATTCTTTGGACATTAAACTACTTTCTTGGAAATTGTTGTTCCTTTTGGCCATCTCTTCTGCTAGAAGAGTTTCCGAATTATCTGCTCTTTCTTGTGAATCTCCTTTTCTGATTTTCCATTAGGATAAGGCAGTTTTGCGGACTTCATTTAAATTTCTACCTAAGGTTGTGAATTCTAACAACATTAGTAGAGAAATTGTTGTCCCTTCTTTGTGTCCTAATCCTAAGAATTCTTTGGAGAGATCCTTACATTCTTTAGATGTAGTAAGAGCTTTGAAATATTATGTTGAAGCTACTAAAGATTTCAGGAAGACTTCTAGTCTGTTATCTTTTCTGGTTCTTGGAAAGGTCAGAAGCTTCTGCCATTCCCTTGGCATCTTGGTTAAAGCTTTTGATTCATCAGGCTTATTTGGAGTCGTGTCAGGCACCGCCTCAGAGAATTACAGCTCAATATACTAGATCATTCTCCACTTCGTGGGCTTTTAAGAATGAAGATTCAGTTGATCAGATTTGCAAAGCAACAACTTGGTCTTCTTTGCATACATTTACTAAATTCTACCATTTTGATGTATTTGCTTCCTCGGAAGCAGTTTTTGGTAGAAAAGTTCTTCAGGCAGCTGTTTCAGTTTGATTCCTCTACTTATGTTTAAGTTTTTTTTTTTTTTCTTTTTTTATGATGAGAATAAACTTTTATATTTTGGGTTGTGTATTATTTTTTTTCAGCGAAAAATGGCTGTTATTATTTTATCCCTCCCTCTCTAGTGACTCTTCTGTGGAGTTCCACATCTTGGGTAATGCTATCTCAAACGTCACTAGCTCATGGACTCTTGCCAATTACATGAAAGAAAACATAATTTATGTAAGAACTTACCTGATAAATTCATTTCTTTCATATTGGCAAGAGTCCATGAAACCCACTTTTTTATGGTTGTTATGATTTTTTGTATAAAGCACAATTATTTCCAAATTCCTTTGTTGATGCTTTTTACTCCTTTCTCTCACTTCTTGGCTATTCGTTAAACTGATTTGTGGGTGGGGTGAGGGGTGTATTTATAGGCATTTTGGGAAACTTTGCCCCTCCTGGTAGGATTGTATATCCCATACGTCACTGGCTCATGGACTCTTGCCACTATGAATGAAATGAATTTATTAGGTAAGTTCTTACATAAATTATGTTTTATTATGGGTCAGGTTTACAACTTTACAATATACTTTCATTATTTATTTTGTTCTCCTTTCCTGTAATTTAATTTTGAATTTTATGAGCTTTCCAAATCATGTTAAACATGTAAGTGCTGACACAGCTATATTTCACAGTGTGGTTGCACACTCTAGTAAGCCATTTATAACCGTTCCCAAATGCCTTAGCAGAAAATCTAAGTTACAGTATGGTAGTGCCCACTGCTTTATGGACATTAAAGGGACATAATACTTGAAACTGATGCAATATAACTGTAAAAAGCTGACAGGAAAATATCACCTGAGCATCTCTATGTAAAAAAGGAAGATATTTTACCTCACAACTTCCTCAGCTCAGCAGAGTAAGTTCTGTGTAAAAAGTTATACTCAGCTGCTACCCAGGTGCAGGTAAAAAAAGAAGTAATGATAGACAAGTGGGGAGAAGAACTAGGCGTGCAGCTCTCTCATGTAGAGGCGTCTAAGATTTTTACGGCAATTAGGAAATCGGCCACATCTAGTAAACTTTTCGAATTAAATATGAAGCTTTTGCATAGGTGGTATTTCACCCCGGCACGCTGTAAGAAACTTTTTAGTAAGTCCTCTGACGTATGCTGGAGATGTCAAACCGACATAGGCCACATGGCACATGTTTGGTGGCAATGCTCTAAAATAACCCCAGTATGGGAAGAAATCACGAGGGAGACTTCAAGGTTATTAGGTAGAAACTTACCCATGGACCCAACTCTTTGGCTATTTCATATCACCCCTAAAAAACTCACGTTGGAGCAGAACAAACTATTTAACATTGCTAGTAATAGTATTAAGATATTAATTGCAAGGAACTGGAAAAGCCCGAATGTCCCGACAATTGCACAATGGATACAAGAATGTAACTACTCCATCTCACTAGAGGAATTTCATTACCTTAAACAGCGTAAGCTAGATAGATACCTACAAATTAAAGTACAATGGGAGGAATACTTGAGGGAGAAGTTCGGCTCTGGAACTAATACTGTTGTTACAAGTAGTACACCCCAGCAGGAGCCCTAGCTGGTTCCATGACCCCAACACACATGTAGGGCCTAAGAGACTCAGAAAGGCTAGTACCCCTTAGTATAAGGTCATAATGGGTAACACTAGGCTTTTGAACCTAAGACAGTGAGCAATAACCTATCTCACATGATATATGAACAGATTTATGCTTTAGACAGCACAGTGTATTTTGTATTGTTTTGTTTTATGTTGTTTTGTATTTCCCATTTTGCTTTTTCTTTTGTAAAACTGTCAACACCACTGTAACAATACTAATTGCATTCATGTAATACTTATTCTTTACAAAATAAAAACTATTATTGAAGAAAAAAAAAAAAAAAGAAGTAATGAACAGCAGCCAATCAGCATCAACAGTGCCGAGGTCATGAACTCCTTTACTGTGATCTCATGAGATTTGACTTAACTCTCATGAGATTTCATAGTAAACTTCCTTAAACTGAATTGGGAAATAAGATGAGTGTGCACGAAAGCTCACTCCCTTAGCTGTCCCTGGACAGACATACTGATTTGCTGCTTAGAAGTCCTTTACAATGGGATGTGGCTACTAAGGAACTTTTGAGGTAAATATCTTTTCTTTTTTTACATAGAGATGTTCGGGTGATATTTTCTTGTCAGCTTTTTACAGTTATGCTGCATCACTTTCAAGTGTTTCAACATTTGGGTATCATGGCCCTTTAACTTTACCCATATTTTTTTTTAATATTTAAACAACTAATGTAATTTAAAAAAATATATGTACAAATTATTCTCTGGCTAATTTTTCCTCTGAAAAATACAATTCAAGCAATGATTAGTATTTAATGTCCCTTTAACAGTGCAACACTATTGTTTTATTTATAATGATTGTGTAGTAGCAGGAAACACAGCAAAGGCTTGTTGTGCTTGTCTGAGAAGATTTATACACCGTCAACCATGTAAGGTTTTTAAATTTTCTGCCATCAGAAATAATCTGGTGGTGCACTAAATAACACTTTGGTAAGTAGAAATTCACTCTCTATAAAGTTAATTTAATGGTGCAGTAGTACAACTATGCTCCAAGTAAAGAAATCAATTCCAGATCTCCAACTATCTCAATTTAAGACTCCAGAGATTGGAAAACTGGTGTTACTTAATCTGCCCATTCATTGGATTAACAGTTCTTAAACAGTGAAGTAATTACTAAATATGGTTTATGAGATTCTTGCACAGTAGTATCAGACGATCAAGACAATATACACTTTTAATTAAAGAAAAAATATTTTAGAATTCTAATGTTTTAATTTTAACTCCTTTAAATTGTATTGTTCCATTAACTTTATTAGGGGTTGTGCATACAAAAATGTAGACTTTGAAGAGGGACAGGAGAAAACTGCATAATTATCAATTTAGCCATCAATACTTTCATTTTCAATCTGTTAGTATTTAACTTATATTACCTTTTTATTTGGTTTTAACTTATATTAACCCAAAGATGGTATCCAGTGAGGTGTGTAAGCAGGTTAGAGGTAAAAGCATAGTGATTTGTGTATTGGAACTCTTAAAGGGACATTAAAAACTTTGAGATGAAATATAAAATGTTTAATCGTGCAGTAAACTTTGGAATATATTTTCATTATTTATTTTGTCCCCTTTTTAAAAAAATTAAAGTGATGGGGAACTCTTCCCTTTTTTTAAAATCATATCCAGAATACTAGTGATATTTTAGATGGAGTTTAAGTCATCAGTTGTAATGAAGATGTGCTATAACTTACATTTTAAAATGGATATGAAATTCAAATGCTCCGCTGCCCACTTCAAAAGTAAATTTTTTTTTTTATTTTTTTTTTTATTTTTAAAGCTTGATTAACAATACAAGAGAGTTCCCAAACACAGTGGGAAATGCGAAACAATTTGCATAAGGATCAAAATACAACAAAGAGAACAAGAAAGAAAAAGGAAACTGGGTATGACGCAGTCAATTGTCTCTCATAATCAAATGATATTGTAGCTAGTACGGATAGACTATCAGTCAAAAGTAAATTTTTCTGTGAGCTAACGGTTTGAATTGTCGTCCAATCAGCGATCTAGGTACAACAAAAGTGCCATATGAGGAGAGCGCTTATTGGAGAACTATTCAAACCGTTGGCTCACAGAAAAATTGACTTTGAATTTGTCAGGGGAGCGCGAGGTATTTGAATTTCAAATCTATATTACAAAGTAAGTTACAGAACAAGTTCATTTAAATCTGAAAATTGTGGGCTTTCTGATTCCCGTTGACATGCAGACTCCAAACTTAACACTGCTAAATTATGCTCAGTCGTTGGACTCACACTCTGACCTTATTATAACTGTCTCTGATTGGCCTTAGCAGAGAAGGAAACCCTGGGTTCAGCTTTATGTGCACTAAAACATTAATAATTTTTTTTAAATATGTAAACAGCTTATATAATTTTAAACAAAATACATCTGAGTATTATTCTCTAACACTAATCTTTACTTTAAAGACATCATCCTGATTTGTGTGTATTTAAATAATTTGTATTTCCAATACCATGTATGTTCTAGTTTGGTAGCAGATAAATCCATTACATTAACTATCTATAGATCTTGTTACATTGTGTCCATAATAATTCAGTGTTCTCCTCCGAAAATGTTGCCAACCAGTTGGCCTTTTGAAGTTGCCTAGTGGGGAAAGATGAATAATTTGCAATATTATAACATCTTCTGTTATTTATTAATGTTACTTAAAGGGACAGTTAACTCAAAAATGTTCTCCCCTTTAATTTGTTCCCAATGATCCACTTTAGCTGCTGCAGTGTATTAAATTGTTTACAGGTAGCTCCTTTACCCTTATATTGGCGTTTGAAATAGTTGATTTAGCATGTGGTACCCCCACCTATTCTGAAAGTTTGTGGCCGCAGGTCCCAGCTATAGATAAGCTTTGTAAACAAAGCCAGCAGAAGAAATGACACTCCCAGTGGGATATTGCAGAGATAAGGTAATAAAATGTTGATTTTCCATTATCCTCACCAAGTACTGGTGATTGATTTATGGACAGATATAATATAAAGAAGATTGTATATGTACACAATGTGATAAAGTAATGAGATTTGATTATACCTACAAGCTCAACCCATTTTATTAGGTTGTGGCTTCAAAACACAAAATCAGAGCTTTAATATACACAAATAAACCTTAAAAAGCTAATTTTCATACATTTTTACTCTGCAGTTGGTAAAAAAAAGCAATTGTAAACACATTAAGGGAGAAACTATTTTATAGTATACTGTCCCTTTAAGCTAATTGAAATCACAGATACATTGATAATCTAACATAAATTAATTTTAGGATCATTTTGTGTGACAAATCAATGAAAAAATGTATTTTAGTTACTTTTAGCTTAATATTGGAATACAGTTTTGCCAGATGGTCAGTAAAATCAGCCTGGTGGTGTGCCCATTAAATAGGGCCTGGGGAAAACGCTGATAATTAAAGGGACACTAAACCCAATTTTTATATTTCATGATCCAGATAGAGCATGCAATTTTAAGCAACTTTATAATTTACTCCTATTATCAATTTTTCTTCATTCTCTTGCTTTCTTTATTTGAAAAAGAAGGCATCTAAGCTAAGGAGCCAGACAATTTTTGGTTCAGACCATGGATAGCATTTGTTTATTGGTGCTGTCCAATCGGCAAGGACAACCCAGGTTGTGAACCAAACATGGGATGGCTTCTTAACTTAGATTCTTGCTTTTCAAATAAAGATAGCAAGAGAATGAAAAAGCATTGATGATAGGAGTAAATTAGAAGGTTGCTTAAAATTACATGCTCTATCTGAATCATGAAAGAAAAAAATTGGGTTTAGTGTCCCTTTAATGGAAGAGGGTTAAAGGGGCAGTCTGCTTCAGAATTTGTATTGTTTAAAAAGATAGTTAATCCCTTTATTTCCCATTCCTCAGTTTTGCATAACCAACATGGTTATATTACTATACTTTACCTCTGTGATTACCTTGTATTTAAAGGGATAGTAAACATACAAATAATGTTATATAATTCTGCACATATTGCCTATGTAGGTTTAGCGTTCAACTAAGAATACCAAGTGAACAAAGCAAATTTGTTGATCAAAGTAAATTAGAAAGTTGTTTTAAAATTATTCCCTATCTGATTTATGAAGTTTTTAATTTGGACTTTACTATCCATTAAAGGCAGTCATTTACTACCAAATAATGCAGATCAAAAGCATCACATGTTTAAAAACTACATCTTTACAATCTTGTGCAAGTGTTCAGTGTTTCCAAGTTAAAGGGACAGTCTATACCAGAATTGTTATTGTTTTAAAAGATAGATAATCCCTTGTTTACCCATTCCCTAGTTTTGCATAACCAACACAGTTATATTTATATATTTTTTACCTCTGTGATTATCTTGTATCTAAGCCTCTGCAGACTGCCCCTTTATTTGTTCTTTTGACAGACTTGCAGTTTAGCTAATCAGTGATGGCTCACAGGTAACTTCACGTGCACAAGCACAGTGTTATCTATATGAAAAACATGAACTAACACCCTCTAGTGGTGAAAAACCTGTTAAAATGCATTCTTAAGAGGCAGCCTTCAAGATCTAAGAAATTAGCATATGAACCTCCTAAGTTAAGCTTTCAACTAAGAATACCAAGAGAACAAAGAAAAATTGGTGATAAAAGTAAATTGGAAAATTGTTTAAAATTACATGCCCTATCTGAATCATGAAAGTTTATTTTGGACTAGACTGTCCCTTTAACATGAACAGTCTTAAAGGGACATTTAAAAACTAAACTAATGCTAGATAAGATGATGCATTCAAAGAAAAGATTAGACTGAGAATAACATGTAGATGTATTTTTTAAAGTTTCCTTAGCGGTTTAAATATTGACAACATAAGTGTAAAGGGACAGTATACACCAATTTTCATATAACTGCATGTAATAGACACTCCTTTAAAGAATAAGATGCACAGATACTGGTATTAAATTTCAGTACAAAACGGTTTAAAAACGTACTTAGAAGCTCTCAGTTTAGCTTTGTTTAAAAGGTAGTGGGAAAGCCCACTACAAGTGGGAAATAAGACACTCCCCCTACTCTTTTGCATATGAAAAGGCCCTTTACACAAACAGGAGCAAGCTTGAGTAGGTATCTGACTGTATTCTCCTAAAATTTTGGGGCTTGGTTAGGAGTCAGGAAATCACAGCAATGTTATTTAAAAATATACATTAAAAAAAAAAAATCTTTATGGGCTATATAAATAGATCTATAAAACATTTATGCAAAGAAAAAAATGAGTGTATAATGTCCCTTTAAGGTTTTAGTGTCTATAAAACAATGGGAGCTGCCATGTTGTAACTTAGGTTACCTTCTCTTCTCAGGCAAATTAGGGACAGTTATGAATAGGTCACTTGAGTGTATAGCCAATAACAGAAATGGAGAGCAGAACATTGATATTCCACTTAAACAGGAACTGAAAAGCTCACAATTTCAGAATGGAATTACAGGAAAAGGGACAAAATAAAAAGAAGTGTATTGCAGGTGTGTGTGTATGTTTATATGCGTGTGTGTGTATATGTGTGTGTGTATATATATATATATATATATATATATATATATATATATATATATATATATATATATATATATATATATATATATTTCTCTTTTTATTGACTTTCAATTATAAAGAAGAAGAAGCTTTTGTACAATAACATGAGATACATCAAACTATCATTAAGATGAAGAAATGCCAAATATATATTAAACCTGTTTATCTTTAGATAAGCATATTACATAGCTCAGTTGATTACACTTATTATTCATATTTTTTTGTCCTAATAAATAATACACTTCTATATTCAGTTTATCATTTTAGATTACCATCTCAAAGTGTTTAATGTCCATTTAAGGCCCATTTTTGTTTAATTTAAAGGACTAGGAGCTACCATGGTGTAGTAAATTTTAATCAACTCTTTAAAGTATCAATATAATATAATTTTTTTTTTTTTACATTAGTGGTCATTAAGAACCATTTTAAATCCCTACTGTGAAAAATGGCTTCACTAGATCTATGTTGTTGGTATACTTGATTTTTTACTGTCAGTAAAACTGTTTACACTCAAGTTAAATCACTAAGGACGTTTCATTTACTGGTGCATATTTGGTCTTTTACAATTGCTGATATGCATGGATGAGTTCTGGATTGTTATTGAAATAACCATCATCTCTCTCTCAACCATGTTTTTAGCTGACTTAATTGTGGTACTTCCTCCAATGAACATTTTGCAGCATACTATTGGCTCTTTCAAGAATTGTGTGCATTATTAGGATCTCTCTCTTTCTCTCTTTTTCTCTCTTTTTTTTTTTTTCTCTCTTTTTCTCTCTTTTTCTCTCTTTTTCTCTTTTTTTTTCTCTCTTTTTCTCTTTTTTTTTCTCTCTTTTTCTCTTTTTTTTTCTATTTTTCTTTTCTCTCTTTTTTCTTTTCTCTCTTTTTTCTTTTCTCTCTTTTTTCTTTTCTCTCTTTTCTTTTCTCTCTCTTTTCTTTTCTCTCTTTTTTCTTTTCTCTCTCTCTTTCTTTTCTCTCTCTCTTTCTTTTCTCTCTCTCTTTCTTTTCTCTCTCTCTTTCTTTTCTCTCTCTCTTTCTTTTCTCTTTCTTTTCTCTCTCTCTTTCTTTTCTCTCTCTCTTTCTTTTCTCTCTCTTTCTTTTCTCTCTCTCTCTCTTTCTTTTCTCTCTCTCTCTCTTTCTTTTCTCTCTCTCTCTTTCTTTTCTCTCTCTCTCTCTTTCTTTTCTCTCTCTCTCTCTTTCTTTTCTCTCTCTCTCTCTTTCTTTTCTCTCTCTCTCTCTCTTTCTTTTCTCTCTCTCTCTCTTTCTTTTCTCTCTCTCTCTCTTTCTTTTCTCTCTCTCTCTCTTTCTTTTCTCTCTCTCTCTCTTTCTTTTCTCTCTCTCTCTCTCTTTCTTTTCTCTCTCTCTCTCTTTCTTTTCTCTCTCTCTCTCTTTTCTTTTCTCTCTCTCTCTCTTTTTCTTTTCTCTCTCTCTCTCTTTTTCTTTTCTCTCTCTCTCTCTTTTTCTTTTCTCTCTCTCTCTCTTTTTCTTTTCTCTCTCTCTCTCTTTTTCTTTTCTCTCTCTCTCTCTTTTTCTTTTCTCTCTCTCTCTCTTTTTCTTTTCTCTCTCTCTCTCTTTTTCTTTTCTCTCTCTCTCTCTTTTTCTTTTCTCTCTCTCTCTCTTTTTCTTTTCTCTCTCTCTCTCTTTTTCTTTTCTCTCTCTCTCTCTTTTTCTTTTCTCTCTCTCTCTCTTTTTCTTTTCTCTCTCTCTCTCTTTTTCTTTTCTCTCTCTCTCTCTTTTTCTTTTCTCTCTCTCTCTCTTTTTCTTTTCTCTCTCTCTCTCTTTTTCTTTTCTCTCTCTCTCTCTTTTTCTTTTCTCTCTCTCTCTCTTTTTCTTTTCTCTCTCTCTCTCTTTTTCTTTTCTCTCTCTCTCTCTTTTTCTTTTCTCTCTCTCTCTCTTTTTCTTTTCTCTCTCTCTCTCTTTTTCTTTTCTCTCTCTCTCTTTTTCTTTTCTCTCTCTCTCTCTTTTTCTTTTCTCTCTCTCTCTCTTTTTCTTTTCTCTCTCTCTCTCTTTCTTTTCTTTTCTCTCTCTCTCTCTTTTTCTTTTCTCTCTCTCTCTCTTTCTTTTCTTTTCTCTCTCTCTCTCTTTCTTTTCTTTTCTCTCTCTCTCTCTTTCTTTTCTCTCTCTCTCTCTCTTTCTTTTCTCTCTCTCTCTCTCTTTCTTTTCTCTCTCTCTCTCTCTTTCTTTTCTCTCTTTCTCAAAGTCATGTGATGAGTGTTACTCATATAAATTAATTACTGTTGTTAAACAAACTATACAATATCCACAGACAAACATATTGTACAACATAATACTAAATATTACATCAAAGCATATGTGAACAAGCTTATGTTAAAGAGCAGCCTGTATCAATAACCACATAAAGTGAACAAGACACACAAGTGTAGTAAAACATATCGTATTATTAGGTTAGAAGTATCTTGAGAATAGAATATAAATTCTCCTGCTCTCAAAGTGAGTGAAATGAATAAATACCTGTGTGTCCCCTAACACATATTGTGTCTCTAAACAGGTGTAATGGTGTCTATAGCAAAGTGTATGTGAGCAAAATTATGTGCACATTGTCAGCCTCCTGGATAGTCTAAATATAAATACACAACCTACTCTAAAGTATCTCTATCTGATACCACTGAACGATAGTGAAATGGATACTTTGAGCAGAGTTACAGGACCATGAATGATTGTCACTTCAAAAATAATATACTAACGAGTTTAAGCAAAGTATTTGTCCTGTCATATATCGCACAGACAAGATACGGCAATGCGGCTATAAATGCTCATATATTTATCCAATACATGTCGCAGCCCTATCTACTTGTTTATCTTAACTCAGAGAAAGCATACCTGTTACACCACTTTCTTGTGTATCCGTAATACAAACATAGACACAGCATACCTGGGAAGACAGCATGGCCGCCCGATGAGTATCTGAGACGCACACAGCCGGCTCAGTGTACTGACGTCATGTAGCTGCACGCTGTGTTATGTATCAGGTAGTCATGGTGACGCTACACACTGATAGACAGGATCCGGTAGAGGGAATACCCTTACTAGCATTACATACTTGGTGCTCAGCCCAGCACTGTCCAATAAACAGGTTAATTTCAATGCTAAGTCTGAAAGGCTCGAAGCAGCCTATGTTATAACTGCAGTTATATGTGTATTACTGAACTCTAGTCACTGTGTCTACAATCTATAGGATAAACTCAACAGCAGTGCTGAAAAGACTCAACAATACAAATCACCATGTCTGATAAATCGGAGTGAGCCAAACATTAATGTTGCAAGTGGTAAAATATTAAAAACCAAAGAATAAACCTAAAACAGAGCTATATAAATAAACACTAAACAGAATGAAATAAAAATAGAATAAAATGGAATAATAAAATAATAAATGATAATAATAATGAAAATAAATAAAAATTTAAATAAAAATAGAAAATACTAAAAATAAAAATAAATATAAATAATAAATATAAATATAAAATATAAAAATAAAATAAATAAATAACTAATACAAATAAATGTAAAAATATAAAAAATAAATGTAAAAATAAACATAAAGAATGATATGCAAAAATAGAGAAAAATGAAAAATGCGAAAGATAAAATAAGAATAGAGCCAAATAAAGATAAAAAAAGTGCATAAAGAACCCAGACCGCCCCATGGGGATAAAGACAAAGAAACCCAAAAAGAAAATATAGGTAAAGAACAAGAAAAAGGATAAGCAAAATAAACCCCATAGTGAGAAAACACCAAGACAAATAAAAATAAAATAAAAATAAAAAGAACAAAATAAAGAGGTGAGAAGTGGAGATGAATGGATCGTCAACTCTCATAGTTGGAGCTCAAAAGATAAAGTCATACATTCTGTCTTCTAATCTTTCTTCTTTACAGACATCCAAAGTAGTTCCATAAAGGTCTCCAATAGTTCAAAGGAAACAGTGCCAGTCCAGGTTCACATTCAGTCCCTTCGGGTGTATGGTATTAAGCCGGAAGGTCCACTTAGATTCAATTTGCAGTAATTTGTTATCCCGGTCCCCACCCCTAGAGGGAATAGGGACATGGTCTATGAGCTTAAATCTTAAATCCTGTACACTGTGTCCACTGATAGCAAAATGGTGTGCCACCGGTTGTTCACTTCCGTGATTTTTGATGGCTGTTCTGATAGCCGACCGATGGTTCGCCATGCGGGTGCGGATGTCATCCACTGTTTTCCCTACATAGAATAAACCGCATGGGCAGTTGATTAAGCATGACAGGTAGTGCAACCACTGCAACAATAGCATCCCTTCTTATTCGAGGATAGCCAGGTTTTTCTATCATAACAATGTTTGGGGTCTGTTATTACCAGTTGGTCCCTCAGATTGCGGTTTCTCTTAAACCCCACTCTTGGACTTCCCCATTCGCCAAATGGAAGACCTGTATCATCCTTGATGATATGCCAGTGGGTCCTTAGACACTGTCCTATGTTCTTTACATCTGGGCAGTATCTGGTTACAAATGTCATCCTTTGAGTATCATCCCTTGTGTGTCCCTTCTTGGGATCATCCTGTTCCTTCATGCATGCCAGGAGATACTCCCATTTGTAGCCCCTAGCCAAAAACCTCTTTGCCATTTCTTGTAGCTGTATTTTCATGACCTCAGTATTACTGTTATTTCTGTTTACTCTTGTCATCTGGCCCCGTGGTATAGCCTTTAGTAGTGATGTAGGATGGCAGCTATGTGCATATAATACTGAATTCCTATCTGTAGGCTTCTGGTATAGTGACGTTCCTACAGACATGCCATCCCTAAAGATACATAGATCCAGGAACTCCACCTCTTCACTGCAGCTCATTTTAAACTGAATGGGGTGGTTCAACCCATTTAAGTGGTTGAACCATTCTTGTAGGGATTCCTTTGTGCCCCCCCAAACAATGAACAAGTCATCTATATAGCGCTGGTACATGATGACTTCTTTCTTCTGGAACACCTTCATGATCTCTTCCTCATAGTTTTCCATATAAAGATTAGCAAATGAAGGGGCAACATTCGAACCCATGGCGGTTCCCTTTATTTGGCAATAATACGAATTTTCAAATTTGAAATAATTCAGTCTCAGGCTTAGCTCCAGAATCTGTAATAGGAAGTGTGCTGGTGGCCCCACATACGGATATCTGCTCAGAGTTTTTGCTACCATTTTGATTCCTTCTTGTTGGGATATAACCGTATAGAGGCTGTTCACATCTGCTGTTACCAAGATCCACTCCTCTTCCATCCTAAAGCCTTTTAATTTGCCAATGAGATCCATGGAGTCCCTAACATACGATCTCATATTCTTGACCAATGGTTGTAAAAAGAAATCAACCAATTGGGATAATGGTGATGTAATGGAACCCCGAGCCAAGACAATTGGTCTCCCTGGTGGATGTGATAGGTTTTTATGCACCTTTGGCAAGGTATATAATATGGGACAGATTGGGAATTCAGTGATCAAGAATCCTCCAATTTTCTCATCGATGTAGCCCTGCATGATTCCTTCTTTGACCAAGGTCTCAATTTCTTTCTGGAACTCCTTGGTTGGGTTTTTATGTAATTGTTTGTATGTCATAGTGTCATTCAGTTGCCCCTTGATTTCTGATTGGTAGTATGAGTAATTCATAATCACTGTCGCACCTCCTTTGTCCGCAGGGCGGATGATAATTTTAGGGTCTGTGGCCAGTGTTTTAATTGAGTCAAATTCTTCTTCTTTAGTCAAGTTGTTCTGAAATCTTGTTTTTGGTATCTCGGCGATGTCCGTATTAACCAACAGGGAGTATATCTTTATACTGGGATTATAACTAGTCGGATCAAACTTGCTGGCTTTGCGGAAGGAAATGTCCATTTCTGAGTTTAGACCGGTATTGAAGTATTCTTTGAGTCTTAGTGACCGCTGGAATTTTTGCTGGTCAATCCACAAATCAAACGGGTCACTGGTTTTAGTGGGTACAAAGTTAAGTCCTTTATTCAATAGCTGAATTTCTGGTTCAGTCAGGGCCCGATCACTGATATTAATGATTAAATTGTTGTTAGTTAGTGTCTCGGTGGACGTTGGTGGAGGAATGGTGGTCTGCCTCTGACCACCTCTTCTTGGATGTGGCCTCCTCTTCCCCTGATGGCAGACTGAGTGGTCACCCCTAAAAAAGGCTGCTGTTGTCGATTGCCTCTAAATGGCCTTGTATTCTCTCTGTATGGTGGTGTGTCCCTGTGGGGGCTGTGGGGTATCGGAGTCCTGTCTGAGGAAGGGGAGTGTGTCCCCGAAACTTCACGATTATTAAAGTTATTTTGAAGAAAAGACCAGAGAGTGCCTTCCTTTACCGTGTATATTTATCTGCTGGCACCCTGTCATCAAGTTTGGAAAGTGAGAGTGCTATATATATATCTATATATATATCTGGGCAGTATAAATGCAACAAACAAATGCAATTCAAATAATAAATATAAATTAAAAGAAATAAACAGATCAATAATTTTTATATTACATATGTTGTTTGGACTTATACTGCCCAATTTGATAGATATGTCATACATTAGTGTGGTTTTGATTTGACATTAGTGTGGGAGGCAGTTCTTTTTGATGAGGGGGTGGGATTTAGCACCTGTTAAAAAGTTTGTTTCGGTTTGCTCACATTTTACTTTGTCTGATGATGGGGTGAGATATATATGTATATGTGTGTGTGTGTGTGTGTGTGTATGTATATCTCCTTTGATACTGTAGACCACCCTCTTTGGCTCCAAACCCTCCAATCCTTTGGCATTTGCGACACAGCTCTCTCGTGGTTCTCTTCCTATCTGTCTAACCGTACCTTTTTAGTGTAGCCTTTTCTGGGGCATCCTCTGCCCTATTACCACTTACTGTTGGGGTACCGCAAGGCTCTTTCCTTGGTCCCCTTCTCTGCTCAATCTAAACGTCATCTTTAGGTTCCTTTAATAAAGTACCATGGGTTTCAATACCATTGTGTATGCTGATGACACCCAAATCTACCTTTCTGCACCAGACCTATCTTCTTCCTTGCAAACCTGTGTCACTAATTGTCTTTCTCTTGTTAAGTGTAGTCAGTCCACGGGTCATCCATTACTTATGGAATATATCTCTTCCTAACAGGAAGCTGCAAGAGCTGCTATATAGCTCCTCCCCTCACATGTCATATTCAGTCATTCTCTTGCAGCCTAACTAAAGATAGGTCGCTGTGAGAGGTCTGTGGTGTTTTTTAACTTAGTTTATTTCTTCAATCAAAAGTTTGTTATTTTAAATGGCACCGGAGTGTGCTGTTTGTTCTCAGGCAGCATTAGAAGAAGAATCTGCCTGCGTTTTCTATGATCTTAGCAGTTGTAACTAAGATCCACTGGCTGTTCTCATCTGAGGAGTGAGGTAACTTCAGAAAAGGGGAATAGCATGCAGGGCCCCCCTGCAAACGAGGTATGTGCAGTAAATTATTTTTCTGAGGAATGGAATTGACTGAGAAAATACTGCTGATACCAATGTAACGTAAGTTCAGCCTTAAATGCAGTGATAGCGACTGGTATTAGGCTGATGAGTGTCCACTGAATGTATTTTTCTAAGGAATGGAATTGACTCTGAAAATACTGTTAATACTGAAATAATGTATGAGCCTTAACTGCAGTAAAAGCGACTGGTAGCAGGCTTATTAATAACACCTCATAACTTTAAAATGTATGTTCAAAACGTTTAATGGCATGTTAATCGTTTTTTGTGAGGTACTTGGTGATAAAACTTATTGGGGCATGATTTTTACCACATGGCCATCTTTCTTTTCTGCATAGAAACAGTTATCTGAGCTTCCCCACTGTTGTAATATGAGTGGGAGGGGCCTATTTTAGAGCTTTTTTGCGCAGTAAAAATTCATTCACAATCTGTCTACTTCATCCTCCATGATCCAGATCGTCTCTAGAGAGCTCAGGGGTCTTCAAAATTCATTTTGAGGGAGGTAATCAGTCACAGCAGACCTGTGACAGTGTGTTTTGACTGTGTTAAAAACGTTAATTATTAAATGTTATCCGTTTTTGGGTATTAAGGGGTTAATCATCCATTTGCTGGTGGGTGCAATCCTTTGCTAACTTAATACATTTACTGTGAAAAATTGGTTGCTATAACTATTTTGGTTCATTGTTATTTCAACTGTGACAGCTTTTTGTGCTTCTTAAAGGCACAGTAGCGTTTTTTATATTGCTTGTAAATTTATTTAGAAAAATATTTCCAAGCTTGCTAGTCTCATTGCTAGTCTGTTTAAACATGTCTGACTCAGATGAATCTCTTTGTTCACTATGTTTAAAGGCCAATGTGGAGCCCAATAGAAATTTGTGTACTAATTGCATTGATGTTACTTTAAATAAAAGTCAATCTTTACATGTAAAGAAATTATCACCAGACAACGAGGGGGAAGTTATGCCGACTAACTCTCCTCACGTGTCAGTACCTTCGCCTCCCGCTCAGGAGGTGCATGATTTTGTGGCGCCAAGTACATCAGGGAGGCCCTTACAAGACACTTTGCAAGACATGGCTACTGTTATGACAGAAGTATTATCTAAATTGCCAGAATTAAGAGGCAAGCGCGATAGCTCTGGGCTTAAAGCACTTAAGATAGCTAACGCATTTGTTTCTGATGCCGTCGTACATTTAACCAAACTTATGGCTAAGAACTCCGGATTCACCATCCAAGCGCGCAGAGACTTCTAAATCTAAATTGCTTAATATTCCTTTCAAAGGGCAGACCTTATTCGGGCCCGGCTTGAAAGAAATTATAGCTGACATCACGGGAGGTAAGGGCCATGCTCTACCTCAGGACAGGGCCAAATCAAAGGCCAAACAGTCTAATTTTCGTGCCTTTCGTAACTTCAAGGCAGGAGCAGCATCAACTTCCTCCGCTCCAAAACAGGAAGGAGCTGTTGCTCGTTTCAGACAGGGCTGGAAAGTTAACCAGTCCTGGAACAAGGGCAAGCAGGCCAAGAAACCTGCTGCTGCCCCTAAGACAGCATGAAGAGAGGGCCCCCTATCCGGAAACGGATCTAGTGGGGGGCAGACTTTCTCTCTTCGCCCAGGCTTGGGCAAGAGATGTCCAGGATCCCTGGGCATTGGAGATCATATCTCAGGGATATCTCCTGGACTTCAAAACTTCTCCTCCACGAGGGAGATTTCATCTTTCAAGGTTATCAGCAAACCAAATAAAGAAAGAGGCGTTTCTACGCTGTGTACAAGACCTCTTACTAATGGGGGTGATCCACCCAGTTCCGCGGATGGAACACGGGCAAGGATTCTATTCAAATCTATTTGTGGTTCCCAAGAAAGAGGGAACCTTCAGACCAATCTTGGACTTAAAAATCCTAAACAAATTCCTAAGAGTTCCATCATTCAAAATGGAAACTATTCGAACCATCCTTCTCATGATCCAAGAGGGTCAGTACATGACCACAGTGGACTTAAAGGATGCCTACCTTCACATACCGATTCACAAGGATCATTATCGGTACCTAAGATTTGCTTTCCTAGACAGGCATTACCAGTTTGTAGCTCTTCCCTTCGGATTAGCTACGGCTCCAAGAATCTTTACAAAAGTTCTGGGCTCACTTCTGGCGGTACTAAGACCGCGAGGCATAGCGGTGACTCCGTACCTAGACAACATTCTGATACAAGTGTCAAGTTTTCAAACTGCCAAGTCTCATACAGAGATAGTTCTGGCATTTCTGAGGTCGCATGGGTGGAAGGTGAACGTGGAAAAGAGTTCTCTATTACCACTTACAAGGGTTCCCTTTCTAGGGACTCTTATAGATTCTGTAGAGATGAAAATTTACCTGACGGAGGCCAGGTTATCAAAACTTCTAAATGCTTGCCGTGTCCTTCATTCCATTCCACACCCGTCAGTAGCTCAGTGCATGGAAGTAATCGGCTTAATGGTAGCATCAATGGACATAGTACCATTTGCGCGCCTGCATCTCAGACCACTGCAATTGTGCATGCTAAGTCAGTGTAATGGGGATTACTCAGATTTGTCCCCCCTGCTAAATCTGGATCAAGAGACCAGAGATTCTCTTCTATGGTGGCTTTCTCGGCCACATCTGTCCAAGGGGATGACCTTTCGCAGGCCAGATTGGACGATTGTAACAACAGACGCCAGCCTTCTAGGCTGGGGCGCAGTCTGGAACTCCCTGAAGGCTCAGGGATTATGGACTCAGGAGGAGAAACTCCCCCCAATAAATATTCTGGAATTAAGAGCAATATTCAATGCTCTCCTAGCTTGGCCTCAGTTAGCAACTCTGAGGTTCATCAGATTTCAGTCGGACAACATCACGACTGTGGCTTACATCAACCATCAAGGGGGAACCAGAAGTTCCCTAGCGATGTTGGAAGTCTCAAAGATAATTCGCTGGGCAGAGTCTCACTCTTGCCACCTGTCAGCGATTTACATCCCAGGCGTGGAGAACTGGGAGGCGGATTTTCTAAGTCGCCAGACTTTTCATCCGGGGGAGTGGGAACTTCATCCGGAGGTCTTTGCTCAACTGATTCATCGTTGGGGCAAACCAGATCTGGATCTCATGGCGTCTCGCCAGAACGCCAAGCTTCCTTGTTACGGATCCAGGTCCAGGGACCCGGGAGCGGTGCTGATAGATGCTCTGACAGCCCCTTGGGTCTTCAACATGGCTTATGTGTTTCCACCATTTCCGATGCTTCCTTGTTTGATTGCCAAGATCAAACAGGAGAGAGCTTCGGTGATTCTGATAGCGCCTGCGTGGCCACGCAGGACCTGGTATGCAGACCTAGTGGACATGTCGTCCTGCCCACCGTGGTCTCTGCCTCTGAGACAGGACCTTCTAATGCAGGGTCCTTTCAACCATCCAAATCTAATTTCTCTGAGGCTGACTGCATGGAGATTGAACGCTTGATACTATCAAAGCGTGGCTTCTCGGAGTCGGTTATTGATACCTTAATACAGGCTAGGAAGCCTGTTACCAGAAGAATTTACCATAAGATATGGCGTAAATATTTATATTGGTGCGAATCCAAGAGTTACTCATGGAGTAAGGTTAGGATTCCTAGGATATTGTCTTTTCTACAAGAGGGTTTAGAAAAGGGCTTATCTGCTAGTTCGTTAAAGGGACAGATTTCTGCTCTGTCTATTCTTCTACACAAACGTCTGGCAGAAGTTCCAGACGTTCAGGCTTTTTGTCAGGCTTTAGCTAGGATTAAGCCTGTGTTTAAGACTGTTGCTCCGCCGTGGAGCTTAAACTTAGTTCTTAACGTTCTTCAAGGCGTTCCATTTGAACCCCTTCATTCCATTGATATCAAGCTGTTATCCTGGAAGGTTCTGTTTTTGATGGCTATTTCCTCGGCTCGAAGAGTCTCTGAGTTATCTGCCTTACATTGTGATTCTCCTTATCTGATTTTTCATTCAGACAAGGTAGTTCTGCGTAGTAAACCTGGGTTCTTACCTAAGGTAGTTACTAACAGGAATATCAATCAAGAGATTGTTGTTCCATCACTGTGTCCTAACCCTTCTTCAAAGAAGGAACGACTTTTGCATAATCTGGACGTAGTCCGTGCCCTGAAGTTCTATTTGCAGGCAACTAAAGATTTTCGTCAAACTTCTTCCCTGTTTGTCGTTTACTCTGGACAGAGAAGAGGTCAAAAGGCTTCGGCTACCTCTCTCTCTTTTTGGCTTCGTAGCATAATACGTTTAGCCTATGAGACTGCTGGACAGCAGCCTCCTGAAAGGATTACAGCTCATTCTACTAGAGCTGTGGCTTCCACCTGGGTATTTAAAAATGAGGCCTCTGTTAAACAGATTTGCAAGGCTGCAACTTGGTCTTCACTTCACACTTTTTCAAAATTTTACAAATTTGACACTTTTGCTTCTTCGGAGGCTATTTTTGGGAGAAAGGTGCTTCAGGCAGTGGTTCCTTCTGTTTAAGGTTCCTGCCTTGTCCCTCCCTTCATCCGTGTACTTTAGCTTTGGTATTGGTATTCCATAAGTAATGGATGACCCGTGGACTGACTACACTTAACAAGAGAAAACATAATTTATGCTTACCTGATAAATTTATTTCTCTTGTAGTGTAGTCAGTCCACGGCCCCCCCCTGTCTTTAAGGCAGATCTAAATTTTAATTAAACTCCAGTCACCACTGCACCCTATGGTTTCTCCTTTTCTCGTCTGGTTTTGGTCGAATGACTGAATATGACATGTGAGGGGAGGAGCTATATATCAGCTCTGCTTGGGTGATCCTCTTGCAGCTTCCTGTTAGGAAGAGATATATTCCATAAGTAATGGATGACCCGTGGACTGACTACACTACAAGAGAAATAAATTTATCAGGTAAGCATAAATTATGTTTTCTCATATCTCATCTTGGATGTCCTCTCACTACCTTAAGCTAAATCTCTCCAAAACTGAGCTCCTTATTTTCCCCCTTTCTTCAAAAATCTCCACCCCCAACTTCTCTATAACTGTTGTTAACTCCATCATTACCCCTACCCCTCATGCTCGTTGTCTTGGAGTCACACTTGACTCAGATCTTTCTTTCACTCCTCACATTCAGTCCTTGGCTAAAGCCTGCTGCTTCCACCTTTTTAAAAACATCTCTAAAATTAGACATTTACTTTCACAAGACACAACTAAGATTCGAATCCACTCTCATCCTTTCCCGCCTTGATTACTGCAACTCCATCCTCTCTGGTCTCCTTAGCTGCTGCCTAACTCCTTTACAATCCATAATGAATGCCTCTGCCAGGCTCATCTTCCTTACATGTCGCTCTTCATCTGCTGCACCTCTCTGCCAATCCCTTCACTGGCTTCCTCTTGCCTCCAGGCTTAAACACAAAATTCTCACTCTGACGTACAAAGCCCTCAACTGCACTGCTCCCCCCCTACATCTCAGACCTTGTCTCCAGATACTCTCCCTGCCAACCCCTTCACTCTGCCCACAATATCCTACTCTATGCTGAAGAACAGAAGATACAGGTACTCAAGGGATATCATAAAAACTCAAATTTATTAGAATTTTTTTAAAATACAGCTACAACGGCGCTGTAAGCACATAGATAAAGCCACTGAAGGCAGGCAAACAGTCGTCTGACGCGTTTCGTGCCCCCTAGAGGCACTTATTCATAGACTTCCTCTATCTCCTACTCTACTCCTCTTTTTACCTCCTCACATTCCCGTTTATAAGACTTCTTCAGACTGGCTCCCATCTTGTGGAACTCTCTGCCTCGCCACAAGACTCTCCACTAGTTTTGAAAGCTTCAAGCTCTCCCTAAAGACTGTACTATTCAAGGATGCATACAACCTACACTAACCTTTCCTAACTCCACTGCTATCCCCTTGAACGCCTTAGCATGTAAGCCTACGAGCCCAGCTGTTTGTAGATCACCCGCATACGAGCCGATTACAACAGTGCAACTCTCGGCAGGGACCTCTACCCATTTGACCCCCTATAAATGTTACCTTGTATACCGCCTATGTTTATAGCGCTGCAGAATCTGTTGGCGCTCTACAAATACATGATGATGATAATAAAAAAAATTAATAAAAATAATAAATATATATATATATATATATATATATATATATATTCGCAACACTCTAGCCGTTGCTAGGGAAGCAGCACCTGTTATGATGGTTGCCTACGGGTGGAGTCGGCTCCTCTCTGTGTGCGGCGGTTGACGTCATCGCCGGTTGGATCTCCTGTGGCGCGAACCCTGCGCCTATGTAAGTAACTCGCTACCTATCACTGCCCAAGTATAGGTTTTTTTGTTTTTTTTAAGTGATGCTGTTTAATCATACAGTATACACATGAACAACAAGCAAAGGCACAAAATAACTAAATGCAACATTGTGAACAGATGTTGATTAATTTGACATTACATGCATATATAACTAGTTTAAGTATATGGAGAGTTCACGTATGCACCGCCAATAAAATTATTTGACACATTACGGAGCGATTTGCAATAGTGTTTAATCGTATGTATTCATATGTAATGTAGGCACGTACATAACTCATGAACGTATGCACATACGCAAATGCATGTATAATACCGTCCTTATAACACCAGGACCTAAGACCTCAATTTTAGTGTTTTTTTTTTTTTTTTTTTTTTTTTAAGTATTTTTATTGAATTTTGCAAGAATATGAAAACATATGTAACAAACAAAGCTCTATTAGTCTGTGCAAAGACTTAGAGATTCATTAAACCAGCAATATCATATATGGCATAGTACAAAATCAATGAACAAAAACGTTGAATTGCAAAACATAAGTTCAACTGTTGTATCCATAGCATGGTCTCATGCAAGTAGATAAGCTTAGGCCTAAAGAAGAAGTAGGATCTGTGAGAAGCAGAGAATAAAAAATATATTTTTTAATATCTGAATTTTAAAAATGAACAAGATACATTTTGTCTTGCATTAAATACAATTTGTTCCTTTTGAAAAGTATTTATTTGCTTTAGAAAAGGAACTTATTTTTAAAGTAAACCTATCCTTCTTTATCAGGCTGGGTGAGCTTCCAGCAATTCATCAAATGTTATAATCCAAGTCAGTTGGCAATAAATCTTTCCTTCCTTCCTTTCCAGATTCAGATTGTGAAGACTACATCTAGTCTTTGTAGATATGTGAAGTAGCTCTACAGGTCAAATAATAGGAAGACCAATACAATGACAACTCTTCCTTACCTTGAGATACACTCAAATTAGTGAGAAAAGGGATGTGTTTGGTCTTCCTTAGAGACTTGCCTGAAATGTTTGCAGGTCATCAATATGTGTATCTGGTAATACAGTTAATAATAATAATAATAAAAAAAAATCCTCTAATTAAGAAAAGTGTAAGCTTTAATCTGTGTTCAGGGTGGGTTTCATTTTAATGACTAGTTTTAATCAATTTAAATTGTGGTTTGCTACATAAAGGTTTAATTTTTAGAATACTAAAAATAATTCAGATTATCTTTCAGTTACTTCAGAAAAAAATGGGTTAGGTATATACCATTTGAAATACAAAGGTAGATCATTGAAATTAAATTATTATTATTATTATTATTATTATTATTATTATTATTATATTATTATTATTATGAGGGGAGCAATGGCCTTACAGGGACAGTAAAGTAAAAATGATTCATGTTTCAGATAGAACATGCAATGTTAATCAACTTTCCAATTTACTTATATTATATTTGCTTTGTTCTTTTGGTATCAATTGTTGAAAAGCATACATAGGTAGGCTTAGGAGCAATGCACTACTAGCTGCTTGTCATTGGCTCACCCAATGTGCTCACCTAGCTCACAGTAAAGAATTGCTGCTCCTTCCACAAATATATTAAGAAAAAGAAGCACATTTCTTTCATGTAATTAGCAAGAGTCCATGAGCTAGTGACGTATGGGACATACATTCCCACCAGGAGGGGCAAAGTTTCCCAAACCTTAAAATGCCTATCAATACACCCCTCACCACACCCACAATTCAGTTTTACAAACTTTGCCTCCCATGGAGGTGGTGAAGTAAGTTTGTGCTTGATTCTACGTTGATATGCGCTTCGCAGCAGGCTGAAGCCCGGTTTTCCTCTCAGAGTGCAGTGAATGTCAGAGGGATGTGAAGAGAGTATTGCCTATTTGATACAATGGCCTTCCTCTAGGGGATCTATTTCATAGGTTCTCTGTTATCGGTCGTAGAGATTTCTTCTCCTACCTCCCTTTTCTGATCAACGATATACTCTTATATACCATTACCTATACTGATTCTCGTTTCAGTACTGGTTTGGCTATCTACTATATGTAGATGAGTGTCTTAGGGTAAGTAAGTTTTATTTTATTTATGACACTCTAAGCTATGGTTGGGCACTTTATATGTAAAGTTGTAAATATATGTTTTAAACTTATATTTGCCATGATTCAGGATATTCAGTATTCCTTCTTTCAGACTGTCAGTTTCATTTTTTTGGGAAAATGCTTATGAATTAATATCTTTTCTTGCCTTAAAAATATTCAAATTGACTTTTTTCCTTGCGGGCTGTTAGGCTCGTGAGGGCAGAAAATGCTTTAATTTATTGCGTCATTTTTGGCGCAAACTTTTTTGGCGCAAATTTTTTGTCATTTCCGGCGCCATAGTTGACGCCGGAAGTTTGTTCATGGTTGCGTCATTTTTTTGACGCATGTGTGTTGCAGACTTTTTTTGCGCCAAAAAATGTGGGCGACATTCTTGGCGCCAAAAAATGTGGGCGTCATACTTGGCGCCAAAAAATGTGGGCGTTATACTTAGCGCCACTTTTTTCACATTATTTAAGTCTCATTTTTTTGTTGCTTCTGGTTACTAGAAGCTTGTTTCTTTTGCATTTTTTTCCCATTCCTGAAACTGTCATTTAAGGAATTTGATAATTTTGCTTTATATGTTGTTTTTTTCTATTACATATTGCAAGATATTTCAAACACTGTTCCTGTATCAAGAAATGCTGAGGGATTCCTGTTGACTGATATCAGTCCTACCAAAGCTAAGTTAATTTATTTTAATGTTATGAATGTTTATCTTTAGCTATGGTTTGTAATAAGTTAGCATGATAAACTTTTACATGCAGAATCCATTAGTATTTATGCTTTATATATTACTATTCTTTTTACATCTTATGTACAAGAAATACTTAGAAATTTATAAGAATATTTTTCTGATTCTATTTTAAAGGCTTTGTCTGACATCCCGCCTTCTAATAAAATTTTTAGGTCTTTTTCAAACTTCTTTTTTAGTTGATGAAGTTTCAAATGACCAACAACATATTGAATTATCCTTCTCTGATGGTGTTTTTTTTTCTCATTCAGAATTTTTCTTCATCAGATATTGACACTAACAAATCTACTTTTCTCCAACATTGGTGTGTCCGGTCCACGGCGTCATCCTTACTTGTGGGAAATATCTCTTCCCCAACAGGAAATGGCAAAGAGTCCCAGCAAAGCTGGCCATATAGTCCCTCCTAGGCTCCGCCCACCCCAGTCATTCTCTTTGCCGTTGCACAGGCAACATCTCCACGGAGATGGTTAAGAGTATGTGGTGTTTAGTTGTAGTGTTTTATTCTACTATCAAGAGTTTGTTATTTTAAAATAGTGCTGGTATGTACTATTTACTCTGAAACAGAAAAGATGAAGAATTGTGTTTGTGAGAGGAAGATGATTTTAGCAGACAGTAACTAAAATCCTTTGCTGTTTCCACATAGGACTGTTGAGATGAAGTAACTTCAGTTGGGGGAAACAGTTAGCAGACTTTTCTGCTTAAGGTATGACTAGCCATATTTCTAACAAGACTGTGTAATGCTGGAAGACTGTCTTTTCCCCTCATGGGGACCGGTAAGCCATTTTCTTGGTCTCAAGCAGAATAAAGGGCTTAATATGGGCTATAAAACTGGTAGACACTTTTATGGGCAAAATCGATTGCTTTATTTGGGCATTTTATACATGTTTATGCTGGTATTTCACACTTATAAACTTGGGGAACGTTTTTTTAACGTCAGGCACTATAGTAGACACCTTTTCCAGTCAGGAAGGGCCTTCCCAGTTGTAGGCTGAGCCTCATTTTCGCGCCATTACTGCGCAGTTGTTTTTGAGAGCAAGACATGCAGATGCATGTGTGAGGATCTGAAGATAGTTGGAAAAGTTCCTAGAAGGCGTCATTTGGTATCGTATTCCCCTCTGGGCTTGGTAAAGTCGCAGCAAAGGCTGTAGCTGGGACTGTAGAGGGGTTAAAACTGTAACCGGCTCCGGTTTTGTTATTTTAAGGGTTAAAGCTCTGAAAATTGGTGTGCAATACTTTTAATGCTTTAAGACACTGTGGTTAAATTTTGGTAAATTTTGAACAATTCCTTCATATTTTTTTAATATATTCAGTAATAAAGTGTGCTGTGTTTAAAATTTAAAGAGACAGTAACGGTTTTGTTTTAAAACGGTTTTTGTGCTTTACTGACAAGTTTAAGCCTGTTTAACATGTCTGTGCCTTCAGATAAGCTATGTTCTATATGTATGAAAGTCAATGTGTCTCCCCCTTCTAAATTATGTGATAATTGTGCCAAAGCGTCCAAACAAAGTAAGGACAGTACTGTCAGATAATGAAGTTGCCCAAGATGATTCATCAGATGAAGGGAGTAGACATGGTTCTACATCATCTCCTTCTGTGTCTACACCAGTTTTGCCCACGCAGGAGGCCCCTAGTACTTCTAGCGCGCCAATGCTTATTACCATGCAACAATTGACGGCTGTAATGGATAACTCCATAGCAAATATTTTATCCAAAATGCCTGCATATCAGAGAAAGCGCGATTGCTCTGTTTTAAACACTGAAGAGCAGGAGGGCGCTGATGATAATTGTTCTGTCATACCCTCACACCAATCTGAAGGGGCCATGAGGGAGGTTTTGTCAGATGGGGAAATTTCAGATTCAGGAAAAATTTCCCAACAGGCTGAACCTGATGTTGTGACATTTAAATTTAAATTAGAACATCTCCGCGCACTGCTTAAGGAGGTGTTATCTACTCTGGATGATTGTGACAACCTGGTCATTCCAGAAAAATTATGCAAGATGGACAAGTTCCTAGAGGTTCCGGTGCACCCCGACGCTTTTCCTATACCCAAGCGGTTGGCGGACATAGTGAATAAGGAGTGGGAGAAGCCCGGCATACCTTTTTGTTCCCCCTCCTATATTTAAGAAATTATTTCCTATGGTCGACCCAAGAAAGGACTTATGGCAGACAGTCCCTAAGGTCGAGGGGGCAGTTTCTACTCTAAACAAGCGCACTACTATTCCTATCGAGGATAATTGTGCTTTCAAAGATCCTATGGATAAAAAATTGGAGGGTTTGCTTAAAAAGATTTTTGTACAGCAAGGTTACCTTCTTCAACCCATTTCGTGTATTTTTCCTGTCACTACAGCAGTGTGGTTCTGGTTCGAGGAACTAGAAAAGTCGCTCAGTAGAGAGACTCCATACGAGGAGGTTATGGACAGGGTTCACGCACTTAAGTTGGCTAACTCTTTTATTTTAGATGCCGCTTTGCAAATAGCTAGATTAGCGGCGAAAAATTCAGGGTTTGCAATTGTGGCGCGCAGAGCGCTTTGGCTAAAGTCTTGGTCAGCGGATGTATCATCCAAGACAAAATTGCTTAATATCCCCTTCAAGGGTAAAACTCTCTTTGGGCCAGAATTGAAAGAGATTATCTCAGACATCACTGGGGGAAAGGGCCACGCCCTCCCACAAGATAGGCCTTTCAAAACCAAGAATAAGTCTAATTTTCGTTCCTTTCATACTTTCAGGAACGGACCGGGCTCTAATTCTGCATCCTCTAAGCAAGAGGGTAATGCCTCACAGACCAAACCAGCCTGGAAACCGATGCAAGGCTGGAACAAGGGTAAGCAGGCCAAGAAGCCTGCCGCTGCTAACAAAACAGCATGAAGGAGTAGCCCCCGATCCGGGTCCGGATCTAGTGGGGGGCGGACTCTCTCTCTTTGCTCAGGCTTGGGCAAGAGATGTTCAGGATCCCTGGATGCTAGAAATAGTTTCTCAGGGTTATCTTCTGGAATTCAAGGAACTACCCCCAAGGGGAAGGTTCCACATGTCTCACTTATCCTCAAACCAAATAAAGAGACAGGCATTCTTACATTGTGTAGAAGACCTGTTAAAGATGGGAGTGATACACCCAGTTCCAACCGTGGAACAAGGAATGGGATTTTACTCAAATCTGTTTGTAGTTCCCAAAAAAGAGGGAACTTTCAGACCAATTCTGGATTTAAAGATCCTAAACAAATTTCTCAGAGTACCATCGTTCAAGATGGAAACCATTCGAACGATTCTACCCACAGTCCAGGAAGGTCAATTTATGACTACCGTGGATCTAAAGGATGCGTATCTACATATCCCTATCCACAAAGAACATCATCAGTTCCTAAGGTTCGCCTTTCTGAACAAACATTACCAGTTTGTGGCCCTCCCATTCGGGTTAGCCACTGCTCCAAGGATTTTCACAAAGGTACTCGGATCCCTTCTAGCGGTTCTAAGACCAAGGGGCATTGCAGTAGTAACGTACTTAGACGACATTCTAATACAAGCGTCGTCTCTTTCAAAGGCAAAGGCTCACTCAGACATCGTTCTGACCTTTCTCAGATCTCACGGATGGAAGGTGAACATAGAAAAAAGTTCCCTGTCTCCGTCGACAAGAGTTCCCTTCTTGGGAACAATAATAGATTCATTAGAAATGAGGATTTTCTTGACAGAAGTCAGAAAGTCAAAACTTCTAAACGCTTGTCAAGTTCTTCATTCTATTCCTCGTCCTTCCGTAGCTCAGTGCATGGAAGTAGTAGGGTTGATGGTTGCAGCAATGGACATAGTTCCTTTTTACGTGAATTCATCTAAGACCATTACAACTGTGCATGCTGAAACAGTGGAATGGGGACTATACAGACTTGTCTCCAGTGATTCAAGTAGATCAGAAGACCAGAGACTCACTCCGTTGGTGGCTAACCCAGGATCACCTGTCCCAGGGAATGAGCTTCCGCAGACCCGAGTGGGTCATCGTCACGACCGACGCCAGTCTAGTGGGCTGGGGCGCGGTCTGGGAATCCCTGAAAGCTCAGGGACTATGGTCTCGGGAAGAGTCTCTTCTCCCGATAAACATTCTGGAACTAAGAGCGATATTCAATGCTCTCAGGGCTTGGCCTCTGCTAGCAAAGGCCATATTCATAAGATTCCAATCGGACAACATGACGACTGTTGCATATATCAATCATCAGGGGGGAACAAGGAGTTCCCTGGCGATGAAAGAAGTGACCAAAATAATACAATGGGCGGAGAATCACTCCTGCCACCTATCTGCGATCCATATTCCAGGTGTGGAAAACTGGGAAGCGGATTATTTGAGTCGTCAGACATTCCATCCGGGGGAGTGGGAACTCCACCCGGAGATCTTTGCCCAGTTGACACAACTATGGGGCATTCCAGATATGGATCTGATGGCGTCTCGTCAGAACTTCAAGGTTCCTTGCTACGGGTCCAGATCCAGGGATCCCAAGGCGACTCTAGTGGATGCACTAGTAGCGCCTTGGACCTTCAACCTAGCTTATGTGTTTCCACCGTTTCCTCTCATTCCCAGGCTGGTAGCCAGGATCAAACAGGAGAGGGCCTCTGTGATCTTGATGGCTCCTGCGTGGCCGCGCAGGACTTGGTATGCAGACCTGGTGAATATGTCATCGGTTCCACCATGGAAGCTACCTTTGAGACAGGACCTTCTTGTTCATGGTCCATTCGAACATCCAAATCTGGTCTCCCTCCAGCTGACGGCTTGGAGATTGAACGCTTGATTCTATCAAAGCGTGGGTTTTCAGATTCTGTGATAGATACTCTGGTTCAAGCCAGAAAACCGGTAACTAGAAAGATTTACCATAAAATATGGAAAAGATATATCTGCTGGTGTGAATCCAAGGGATTCCCATGGAATAGGATAAAAATTCCTAAGATTCTTTCCTTTCTACAAGAAGGTTTGGATAAAGGATTATCTGCGAGTTCTCTAAAGGGACAGATTTCTGCTTTATCTGTCTTACTACACAAACGACTGGCAGTTGTGCCAGATGTTCAAGCATTTGTTCAGGCTTTGGTTAGGATTAAGCCTGTTTACAGACCTTTGACTGCTCCCTGGAGTTTAAATCTAGTTCTTTCAGTTCTTCAAGGGGTTCCGTTTGAACCTTTACATTCCATAGATATTAAGTTGTTATCTTGGAAAGTTTTGTTTTTGGTTGCTATTTCTTCTGCTAGAAGAGTTTCTGAGTTATCTGCTCTACAGTGTATTCCGCCCTATCTGGTGTTCCATTCAGATAAGGTTGTTTTGCGTACTAAGCCTGGTTTTCTACCAAAGGTTGTTTCCAACAAAAATATTAATCAGGAGATAGTTGTTCCTTCTTTGTGTCCGAATCCAGTTTCAAAGAAGGAACGTTTGCTACACAATTTAGATGTAGTCCGTGCTCTAAAATTCTACTTAGAAGCTACAAAGGAGTTCAGACAAACTTCTTCTCTGTTTGTCGTCTTTTCTGGTAAAAGGAGAGGTCAAAAAGCAACTTCTACCTCTTTCCTTTTGGCTTAAAAGCATCATCCGATTGGCTTATGAGACTGCCGGACGGCAGCCTCCTGAAAGAATCACAGCTCACTCCACTAGGGCTGTAGCTTCCACATGGGCCTTCAAGAACAAGGCTTCTGTTGATCAGATATGTAAGGCGGCGACTTGGTCTTCACTGCACACTTTTGCCAAATTTTACAAATTTGATACTTTTGCTTCTTCGGAGGCTATTTTTGGGAGAAAGGTTTTGCAAGCCGTGGTGCCTTCCGTTTAGGTAACCTGATTTGCTCCCTCCCTTCATCCGTGTCCTAAAGCTTTGGTATTGGTTCCCACAAGTAAGGATGATGCCGTGGACCGGACACACCAATGTTGGAGAAAACAGAATTTATGCTTACCTGATAAATTACTTTCTCCAACGGTGTGTCCGGTCCACGGCCCGCCCTGGTTTTTTAATCAGGTCTGATGAATTATTTTCTTTAACTACAGTCACCACGGCACCCTATGGTTTCTCCTATTTTTTCCTCCTGTCCGTCGGTCGAATGACTGGGGTGGGCGGAGCCTAGGAGGGACTATATGGCCAGCTTTGCTGGGACTCTTTGCCATTTCCTGTTGGAAGAGATTTCCCACAAGTAAGGATGACGTGGACCGGACACACCGTTGGAGAAAGTAATTTATCAGGTAAGCATAAATTCTGTTTTTTATTTTTTAATAGAGTATATTTGTTCTTTGTTCAAAAGGTGTTGATTATTTTGGATATTGAAGTAACTAGTTCTTTTGATTTTAAAGACTAAGCTAACATAAAAATTCTGCTTATTTATCTTCTGTGGTTTCTTTAGAGTTTTTTTTCCAGTTCCTGATACTAGGGAATGGAATAGGCTGATAATTTTCTTTTAGTCCTTCTTTAAGGTTTTTAAATTGTATTCTTTGCCGGCAGTTAGTTTTCAGTTTTGAGAAAAGATTTCCCAATTTAATGGGGCTATCTCTACTCCTGCTAAATATGCTATAAGAATAATAGTATTATTTAAGGAAAATTATTTTCAGGTACTTTTCTTAGACCTGTAATTTATTTGGCTGATGTTGCAATTGCTTCATCTTTCTGGTTGGATACTTTAAGATCAAGTATCGGATTATGATTTGTTTAGCATTGTTAAAAGAACAAAATCTACTACTCATTTGAAGTTCAGACTAAGTGCTATTGCATTGTCTTGTTATCTTGCATTTGTTGATTGTGCAAGTCCAGTGTGTTGACTGGTCCTTTAACTTGATTAACATGCTAATAACTTAATTTGTGTTGTCATTTTATTACATATTTTCGCAAATAAGGTTTAATCTATGTCTTTAGCTATTTTAGCTAGAAGAACTTTGTGATTTCAATCTTAGAATGCTAATTTGATTTCTAAAATCAATATATTTTTTTTTTCCAATTATTTGGTTCATAATTGGATTCAATTCTCTAACTGTTACTCTGGGCTTCAAGATTGAGTTCTAAGACTAAACTTTAAGCTTATATTAGTTTTCTGTTCTTACTAAGGAACGGAATCCTGAATTCTTCCCCAAGTAACATGTTTATAATTGGAAGTTTTTTTCTTCATTTAATTAAGCCTTTTAAAAGTTCAAAGTCAGCTCCCCAAATTTGCTTGTAGGTTCAGGTTCTTATTCCAGCTTGGCTGGTAAGGGGCAGGTTAAGACTTTTTTGAAATTTGTTTGGTTCTATTCGGTCCAAACTTCTTAGACTTTGGGTACAGAATAGGATTCAGAGTAAAACCATCTGTGAGAAGTCTTTTTTTTCTCTATAATATTCCAGCTATTCCAGTAAGACTAACCCTTTCCTGAAGTGTGTTTCAGACCTATATGTTTTGGGTACTGGTGAAGTGCGGCTGGTCACCCGTTGGGGCTCAAGCGCTGCTCAGACCTGGAGTTTTCTGGGGTATTTATTCCAGTTTCATTTATGGAACTGGGTTTTGGTTTTTTTTATTCAAAACTATTCATTGTTCCAAAGATAGAAAATCTTTTTGAATTGTCATATAAGTGTACCATCTTTTAGAATGGTGTTTATATGGTCTATTCTGTCTTTTTGGTCAGTGATGGCATTATTTGTTTACAATAGATGCATATCTTCATTTTCTGTTTTCATTCAGATTATTTTTATTTTCTGAGATTCTCTTTTTTTGACAAGCATTACCAATTTGTTGCTTTTCCTTCTGGTCTAGCGACAGCTCTAAGAATCTTTTCAAGGTTCTCAGTGTTTCCTTATTAGACGGTCTCGTGGTACTGGCTCAGTCTTTTCGTTCTGTGGAATCTCATACGATTCAACTTTGTTGTTTCTTCAAGACATGGTTAGAGGATCTTTTTATCAAAAGCTCCTTGATTCCTCACACAAGGGTCACCTTTTTTAGGTTTCCAGATATATTGTGTCAATGTTTTTGTCTCTAACAGACAAGTGACAAGTTTATTGGGTTCCGTTTGTCGGAACCTTCAGTCTCTATTATTTCCTTCAAGTTGCTATATATGCATGGAAGTTTTAGGTTTCATGGCTGCAGCTTTGGATTCGATTCCCTTTGCTCATTTCATAGGAAACCTTTCCAAATTTTTTATGCTGAATAATGGTGCAGGGATTCTAGGATATCACTTTTTATATCTTTGAAGCCTAATGTTTAACTATCTTTGATTTGGTGGTTAAGATCACCATCATTTAGTTCTACAGGTATCTTCGGTTCTTTCAACCTGGACCATGATCTCTACAGATGCAAATCTTTTAGGTTGGGAGGCTGTCTGAGGATCTCTGTCAGCACAAGGGGTTTGGAAATCTCAGGAGGCGAGATTACCATTTGATATTTTTGAACTCAGTGCATTCTCAGAGTTCTTCAGTTGGTTTCTTTTTGAAGAAGAGACGTTTTATTGTTTTTCCAGACAGACAATGTCACAACTGTGGCGTATGTCAATCATCAGGGTGGGACTATCAGTCCTTAGGCTGTGACAGAAGTATCTCGGATATTTGCTTGGGCTAAATACAGCTCCTATCTAATTTCTGTGGTCTTTTTCCCAGGTATAGACAATTGGGAAGCGGATTATCTCTGTTAATCAAGCTTTACATCCGGGAGAATGGTCTCTTTACCCATATATGTTTTTCAATTTTTCAGATGTGAGGGCTTCCAGAAATAGATCTGATGGCATTTCATCTAAACAAGGAACTTCCCAGGGGCCTATTCAGGTTTGGGGATCCTCAGGCAGAAGTAGTGTATGCATTAACACTTCCTTGGAATTATCAATCTGCCTATATTTTTTTCATCTCTGGTTCTTCTTTTTAGAGTGATTTTCAAAATAATCAGAGAGCAATCATTGGTGTGGCTGGTGGCTCCAGCATGGCCACACAGGTTTTGGTATATGGTTCTTGTTCAGATGTCCAGTTGCCAATCTTGGCTACTTCTATTAAGGCCAGACCTTATATCTTAACATTCGTTTTTTTTCATCAGGAATTCAAATTATTAATTTGATGGTATGAAAATTTAACGCTTAGTACTTAGTCATAGAAGTTTCTCTGGCTCAGTGATTAATACTATGTTGCAGGCTCGTAAATCTGTGTCTAGTAGGATTTATTATCGAGTTTGGAAGATTTACATTTCATGATGCTCTTCTTATGAATTCTCTTGGCATTATTTTAGAATTCCTAGGTTTTTATAGTTTCTTCATAAGGTTTTGTCTGCATGTTCCTTAAAAGGACAAATCTCTGCTTTTCCTGTGCTGTTTCACAGTAAGAATTGCTAAATCTTTCTGATATTCATTGTTTTGTTCAGGCTTTGGTTCGTATCAAGCCTGTCATTAAGCCAATTTCTCCTCCTTGGAGTCTTAATTTGGTTCTGAAGGCTTTACAGGCTCTTCTGTTTGAGCATATGCTTTCTTTGGATATTAATTACTTTCATGGAAAGTATTGTTCTTTTTAGACATCTCTTCAGCTAGAACAGTTTTTGAATTATCTGTTCTTTCTTGTGAATCTCCTTTTTCTGATTTTTCATCAGGATAAGGTGGTTTTTGCTGTCCTCATTTCAATTTTTACCTAAAGTTGTGAATTCTAACAACATTAGTAGAGGAATTATTGTCCCTTCCTTGTGTCCTAATCCTAAGAATTCTTTGGTAAGATTCTTACATTTTTTGGATGTGGTAAGAGTTTTGAAATATGTTGAAACTACTCCGATTTCAGACAGACTTCTAGTCTATTTGTTATCTTTTCTGGTTTTAGGAAAGGTCAGAAGGCATCTGCCATTTCTTTGGCATCTTGGTTAAAGCTTTTGATTCATCATGCTTATTTGGAGTCGGGTTAATCCCCGCCTCAAAGGATTATGGCTCATTCTACTAGGTCAGTTTCTACTTCCTGGACTCTTAAAAATGAAGCTTCTGTTGATCAGATTTGCAAAGCAATAACTTGTTCTTCTTTGCATACTTTTACTAAATTCTACCATTTTGATGTTTTCTCTTCTTCAGAAGCAGTTTTTGGTAGAATAGTACTTCGGGCAGCTGTTTCAGTTTGATTATTCTGCTTATAATTTCAGTTTTTTTCATTATAAAAATTGAAACTTTTGATTTGGGTAGTAGATTAATTTTTCAGCGGAATTGGCTGTCTTTATTTTATCCCTCCCTCTCTAGTGACTCTTGCGTGGAAGTTCCACATCTTGGGTATCTGCTATCCCATACGTCACTAGCTCATGGACTCTTGCTAATTACATGAAAGAAAACATAATTTATGTAAGAACTTACCTGATAAATTCATTTCTTTCATATTAGCAAGAGTCCATGAGGCCCACCCTTTTTGTGGTGGTTATGATTTTTTTGTATAAAGCACAATTATTCCAATTCCTTATTTTTGATGCTTTCGCTCCTTTCTTATCACCCCACTTCTTGGCTATTCGTTAAACTGAATTGTGGGTGTGGTGAGGGGTGTATTTATAGGCATTTTAAGGTTTGGGAAACTTTGCCCCTCCTGGTGGGAATGTATGTCCCATACGTCACTAGCTCATAGACTCTTGCTAATATGAAAGAAATGAATTTATCAGGTAAGTTCTTACATAAATTATGTTTTTTGATAAAAGAAGTCATTTTGAAATCTGATAATTATATGCTCTATCTGAATCATGAAAGAAAACATTTTGGGTTTATGTCCCTTTTTATGGTCTATTTCTTAATTTTGTTTTATAACATTTTTTGCTTTGTGATTTTTGTGTCTGCAGAAATAACATGCCTCTTTTTCAGTTTTGAGAACTACCAAACCAAACGTGATATCTTCTAGACATAAAAAATGGGAGAGGATGACATTGTGGATAGATTATTGGAATAAATTAACCAAAAAAATTAAATATTACAGCCATTACAACCTCATGCTACATAATTAAAAACAAATCCTTATTTCAGGATTAATAACTCTTGATTCTAATGTTCTTTAAAAAGAAACTATATTTAGGTGGAATTTATTTATAAAAAATCCTATTTAAATAAAATCTGATTTTAAATAAAAAAATAATATAAATCCAATTTAAAGGGACAGTAAAGGTGAACTTAAGCTATCACGATTCAGATAGGGTATTGTTTCTCAACCACAGTCCTCAAGTGCCCCCAACAGGCCAGGTTTTCATGATAGCTGAACCAGTGCACAGGTGAAATAATCAGCTGATGGGTGAGCAGGTTATTAACCATAGTGTTACTGATCAGCTAATTACCTGTGCACTGGTTCCGCTATAATGAAAAACTTGCCTGTTGGGGGTACTTGAGGACTGCGGTTGAGAAACACTGAGATAGGGCATGGAATTTTATTTTATTTAAATATTTTTTATTGAGGTTGAATGTACAAAATAACAGACAAAAGAATTGACAAATGTCATAAGTAAACCAAAAGAGGGAGCATACTCATCTTTTTACCACACTATATAAACATGTCTGTTACATCACAGCTATGCGAAATATGTTAAAGATAAACCTCACATTTTCTATTTTCTTTTTGATTCGGAAAGCATCAAAACATAATAGCTGGAATGTGAAGTAGCTTTCATGTGGTAATGTACAATATGCTTTCATTACATCTCATAGTATGGGTGATTTAAATTGACATTTCTCAATGTTATACTGGTTTGGATTTACATTGTAGCTTCCTATGAACCCATAATAATATAAAAACAGCACGCTGTGGTTTACAATATAAAAAAAAAGGTAGACGTGTTGGGCAAGAACATACTTGAGCCACTTGATTCTGGGTATCTAGTTAAAGAAGGTATTATTCTTAAATGCGGTATGTTACGAGAGAAACCGCACAATAAGACTCTGGTCATAATCACATAAGGCCAGAGTTCTTTAAGGGAGGGGCGGAGACTAATAATCATATGAAAGGACTAGATTTCTCTTATATGTACTGGCAGCATTGAGGATATTGAGTCGTCAAGAATGGTGTAGCTGAAACTAAGAGGGAGTCATCACATTCAGTAAATTTCACCCTTCAACTGGTTAGCCCCTGCCGAAGATATAAATAGCTAGCAGCATATACCAATATCATTAACCATGAAGCAAAAATATTTAATTAAAGTGATGATAGGCATCTGGGGGTGCACTGATGTTGAAACCAGAAAGTGAAAAAATATATTCTGAATGAGAAAGAAAGAAAAGAAAACCCTAGTATAGTGCTGTGCTTACCTCAAAACAGCAAAATGTGATATGGAGTACGTTGGTTGAAAATATAGCACAAAAGTAGCTGTATTATTATTAATACGTCCCATTATTTGGGTATAGGCCCTATACCCAGCAACAGGTGTGCATCTTAAATCAACAAGCATCCACAACTAAAGAAACAATAACATAGTGAGCGCTGCAGGTGTAACACACAGCTAGAGGTGTAATTCATTATGCTACATATAGTAAATGGGGTTTATCAACAAACATCTTTTTTTTGTCTGAGGATTGACACAGTGAGTTATTAGTATATTAAAGCGATGCTACCATCTCTGAGCTCATTGATGTGTAGGACCTTGATATATACTGATAAGTAATAGTTTATATCTATGGTAAATGGTAAAAGGGTCATGGTGTCAAGGCTAAGTATAATTTTAAATACCTTGACAGTAGGATCATTTCTCTCCTGTCATAGGTGATGAAGGTACTGCGTAACAACTACATTTTAGAGGTTACAACACATTCCAAGTATGAACAATCAGTTTAGTAGTAACAGCTGTGCTGTGCCAAAAAACAATAGTCCATTCCGGTAGCTAGTATCATTAGAATAGGGAGACAAAGGCTTAGCGATAAAAGTGTAACTTGGACTATATAGTAACAAAATACAAAACCCCACAATAGCGCAATTTATGATTGATTTAGCCCTATACCAGTAATTTTACTTACTAGTGGTTAACTGTGGTAATATAAATATTTCAAAATATTGTATGGAATTAGGCTGAGAATAATTAACTGTAAAGTTTAGCTCCTGAAAACGCTGCAAGGTAGCTTTCTCAGCTATTGGCAAACATGTGAAACACCTATAAACATATTATGCGTTAACAATATTAACCAATATAACAAAATCACTCCTGAAACTAGAAAGACTCAAACATTTTGGCCAAAAATATTTTAACCCCTAAGCACATGCAAAAGTGAAAGGGATTTGGGAGTAGTAATAGATAACAAGCTAAAGATGGGTGCACAATGCAGGGCAGCGGCTTCAAAGGCTAATAAGATACTAGCATGTATTAAAAGAGGTATTGATTCAAGGGAGGAAAGCATAATTCTGTCATTATATAAAGCCCTGGTAAGACCTCACCTTGAGTTTGGAGTGCAGTTCTGGGGACCAATTGCTAAAAAAGATATTGCAGAACTAGAAAAAGTTCAGAGAAGGGCCACAAAGCTAATAAGGGGATTGGAGAAATTAACCTATGAGGAGAGGCTAGCCAAACTGGGTCTGTTTTCTTTAGAAAAAAGGCGCTTGAGAGGTGACATGATTACTTTATATAAATATATTCAAGGCCCATATACAGAGATGGCAGAAGCTCTGTTTATTCCAAGAAAATTGTTTCTGACAAGAGGTCATAATTTAAGGTTGGAGGAAAGGAGATTTAATCTCCTGCAACGGAAACGTTTTTTCACTGTGAGAGCAATAAAATTGTGGAACTCATTACCAAAGGAGGTAGTGAATGCCAATACCATAGATACATTTAAAAATAGTCTGGATAAGTTTCTGTATACTAACAAAATTCATGGATATGATTGCTAGTATTAAATGGGTCACATTTTAATGGGGTTATTTAAGCTTAACTGGAGCTTTTTGTAAGTATTTTAGATTTGTATAGGTTGAACTCGATGGACTTCAGTCTTTTTTTCAACCTTATCTACTATGTTACTATGTTACTATGTATTACATGAGTACATAACTGGGGCACCATATTCAGTATCAATTCAATCTTCAGTGCCTACTACTATCTTTGTAGTTAAAGTTCGGAACTAAATATTTAAATAGACAGTCACGTATAAAAAATTGGTGGGTTAGTAGCTTGATCAATGGAGGTACTACAGGGCATATTTTAAAGTCAGAGTATAGCGATGACCATAACAGCAGGGTATGAGTTTTTCACAATATGCATCACACTAGAAATGGAAAACAACAATAAAATTTAGCCTCAAGAACGATCACTATAGTAGGCAAACAATTGCAGTTTTAATAGAGGTACAACCAATTACATCTGCTACAGACCTTCAAATTACAAGTACATGTATAGCGGTAGAAATAGGCTTAAATCTCAGACATTGAAGCACTATAAGCGGTATTCTGAATAGGCATGAGTTCACTATATACATGTACAATAGTTCCTAGTATAGCCTGATTCCTCTACTTATGGTATTACACTTTGGGCATCAAACCTCCCACTCCGGTCTTTGTGGAAATGAGGACCAGTGTTGAACTGCGGCTTAGAGAGAGCAGCAAAGCCGCTTCTGCAGGCTGAGGCATTTCCATTGTGTTCAACCACCAGAGTACTGCAGGAGCGTGTTTCTTCTTAGCCAAGACAGCGTGGTTAGACGAATTGGAGCCTTTGTAAGTATTGAGCTTCGCATCAGGATTCAGGTCAGTTCCTCTGGTATTCTTGGTAGCCATCTCGCTGACCGATAAAGATGGGACCTTGAAACCTGCTCCGGAGTTGTTTAGCTGCATATCATGGTCAGTAAGAGAAATCAGTCCCTCTTTAGTGTGGTGTAGAACAACATAGGCTGGATGTTTTTTTATATTCAAAGAGTTGGACTTGCAAGCCACATCAGGTGAGGTTAGAACAGGCAGGAATATATCCTGCGCCTGGACAGTAGCCTCCGCAACTCCAACTTAAGCGCTGTTCACAACGTCTGGGGGACTTGACTTAGTTAGGCCTAGGGTCCGATAGAGCTGTGTTTCCATTTTAACAAAGTGGTGGTGCAAAACGTTGCGCATTGCGGCTGCAATCCCCAGAGCAGGAGACGACATTGGATGTTGTAAGGGCTCAGGAGCTGTATAGAACCTACGGCAGACTATAACCACATGGCCCAGCTGCAGAGCATAAATAGAGTGGATAAGCTTGAAATGGTCTTCCAAACAGTGATATCTAGATTTGCGTAGTTTCTTGAGGGTACTATAGGACCGATCCTGTGGCTTTTTCTTCAAAAATGTATTATATATCCAATATAGATTGGAATATAAAACACAACCAGCCACTTCGGCTGCAGGCTCCGCCCCTGGGCATGGAATTTTTAAACAACTTTCTAATTTTCTTTTATCACATTTGAAAGCTAAACCTAGCTAGGCTCATAGGCTGATTTTTGAAGGCCGCTTCTTATCTCTATGAATTTTGAGTTTCTTTCATGTAATTGGCAAGAGTCCATGAGCTAGTGACATATGGGATATACAATCCTACCAGGAGGGGCAAAGTTTCCCAAACCTCAAAATGCCTATAAATACACCCCTCACCACACCCACAATTCAGTTTTACAAACTTTGCCTCCTATGGAGGTGGTGAAGTAAGTTTGTGCTAAGATTTCTACGTTGATATGCGCTTCTCAGCATTGTTGAAGCCCGATTCCTCTCAGAGTACAGCGAATGTCAGAGGGACGTGAAGGGAGTGTCACTTATTTGAATGCGATGATTTCCCTAACGGGGGTCTATTTCATAGGTTCTCTGTTATCGGTCGTAGAGATTCATCTCCTACCTCCCTTTTCAGATCGACGATATACTCTCAATTTACCATTACCTCTACTAATAACTGTTTTAGTACTGGTTTGGCTATCTGCTATATGTGGATGGGTGTCTTTTGGTAAGTATGTTTTTTATTACTTAAGACAATCTCAGCTATGGTTTGGCACTTTATCCAATTATATAAAGTTCTAAATATATGTATTGTACTTATATTTGCCATGAGTCAGGTTCATGTATTTCCTTCTGTAGACTGTCAGTTTCATATTTGGGAATGTTAACACTTTAAGAAATTTATTTCTTACCTGGGGTTTAGTCTTTTTTCAATTTGACTACTTTTTGCAATTGCGGGTGTTAGGCCCGCGGGTGCGTCAAATGTTAGACTTTATTGCGTCATTTTTGGCGCGAAAAAATACGTTTATGACGCAATTTCGTCATTTCCGGCGTCATACGTGACGCCGAGACCTTTCACACGGCGCTGTCATTAGTGACGCAAGTGTGTCATTTCCGGTCATTTTTGGCGCCAAAAAAGTTTACGTTACGTTGTGATTCATACTTGGGGCCAAATTTTTTCATTATTTCAATACCCCATTGATGTTTGCCTCCTGTTTTCTTCTCTATCAAGAGGCCTATGCTTTTGCATTTTTTCCCATTCCTGAAATTGTCATTTAAGGAAATAGATAATTTTGCTTTATATGTTGTTTTTTCTCTTACATTGAGCAAGATGTCCCAATCTGATCCTGTCTCTGAAGTTTCTGCTGGAACATTGCTGCCTGACATCGGTTCTACCAAAGCTAAGTGCATTTGTTGTAAAATTGTAGAAATTATTCCACGAATGTCATTTGTAATAGTTGTCATGATAAACTTTTACATGCAGATAGTGTATCCATCAGTAATAGTACATTGCCAGTTGCAGTTCCTTCAACTTCTAATGTGCATGATATACCTGTAAATTTTAAAGAATTTGTTTCTGATTCTATTATGAAGGCTTTGTCTGCATTTCCACCTTCTAATAAACATAAAAGGTCTTTTAAAACTTCTCATTTAGCTGATGAAATTTTAAATGACCAACAACATAATAATTCATCCTCTTCTGATGAGGATCTATCTGAAACAGAAGATCCTTCCTCAGATATTGACACTGACAAATCTACTTATTTATTTAAAATAGAGTATATGCGTTCTTTATTAAAAGAAGTGTTAATTACTTTGGATATTGAGGTAACCAGTCCTATTGACGTTCAGTCTAATAAACGTTTAAATGCTGTTTTTAAACCTCCTGTGGTTTCCCCAGGTGTTTTTCCCATTCCTGAGGCTATTTCTGATATGATTTCTAGGGAATGGAATAAGCCAGGTACTTCCTTTATTCCTTATTCAAGGTTTAAGAGATTGTGTCCTTTACCAGCAAAATCTATAGAGTTTTGGGAAAAGATCCCCAAAGTTGATGGGGCTATTTCTACTCTTGCTAAACGTACCACTATTCCTATGGAAGATAGCACTTCCTTTAAGGATCCTTTAGATAGGAAGCGTGAATCTTATCTAAGGAAGACCTGAATATAAATAGGCCATCTTCTCAGACCTGCTATTTCTTTGGTTGATGTTGCGGCTGCATCAACTTTCTGGTTGGAAAATTTAGCGCAACATGAATTGGATTCTGACATATCTAGCATTGTTCGCTTACTGCAACATGCTAATCATTTTATTTGTGATGCCATTTTTGATATTATCAAAATTGATGTTAGATCCATGTCTTTAGCTGTATTAGCTAGAAGAGCTTTGTGGCTTAAATCTTGGAATGCTGATATGACCTCTAAATCTAGATTGCTATCTCTTTCTTTCCAAGGTAATAATTTATTTGGTTCTCAGTTGGATTCTATTATTTCAACTATCACTGGAGGAAAAGGAGTTTTTTTGCCTCAGGATAAAAAACCTAAGGGTAAATCTAAGGTTTCTAACCGTTTTCGTTCCTTTCGTCAGAATAAAGAACAAAAACTCAATCCTCCTCCCAAGGAATCTGCTTCCAGTTGGAAGCCTTCCTCAAATTGGAATAAATCCAAGCCATTTAGGAAACCAAAGTCAGCCCCTAAGTTCGCATGAAGGTGCGGCCCTCATTCCAGCTCAGCTGGTAGGGGGCAGATTAAGGTTTTTCAATGATTTTTGGATAAAATCTGTCCAAAATCATTGGATTCAGAGCTTTGTCTCTCAAGGGTATTGAATAGGATTCAAATTAAGACCTCCTGTGAGACGATTTTTTACTCACACACATTCCTGTAAATCCAGTAAAAGCTCAGGCTTTTCTGAAGTGTGTTTCAGACCTGGAATCTTCAGGAGTAATCATGCCAGTTCCTCCTCAGGAACAAGGTTCGGGGTTTTATTCAAACCTATTCATTGTACCAAAGAAAGAGAAAATTTGTTCAGACCAGTTCTGGATCTGAAAATTTTGAATCGTTATGTAAGAGTACCAACTTTCAAGATGGTGACTATAAGGACTATTCTGCCTTTTGTTCAGCAAGGACATTATATGTCCACAATAGACTTGCAGGATGCATACCTTCATATTCCGATTCATCCAGAACACTATCAGTTTCTGAGATTCTCTTTTCTAGACAAGCATTACCAATTTGTTGCTCTTCCATTTGGCCTAGCAACAGCTCCAAGAATCTTTTCAAAGGTTCTGGGTGCCCTACTATCTGTAATCAGAGAACAGGGTATTGCGCTGTTTCCTTATTTGGACGATATTTTGGTACTAGCTCAGTCTTTACATACTGCAGAATCTCACATGAATCAACTAGTGTTGTTTCTTCGGAAACATGGTTGGAGGATCAGACAAGGGTCACCTTTTTAGGCTTCCAGATAGATTCAGTGTCCATAACTCTGTCTCTAACAGACAAGAGACGTTTAAAATTGGTTGCAGCATGTCGGCTCCTTCAGTCTCAGTCATTCCCTTCAGTGGCTATGTGCATGGAAGTTTTTAGGTCTCATGACTGCAGCATCAGACGCGATCCCCTTTGCTCGTTTCAACATGAGACCTCTACAGCTTTGTATGCTGAATCAATGGTGCAGGGATTATACAAAGATATCACAATTAATATCCTTGAATCACAATCTCTGACATGGTGGATAGATCACCATCGTTTGGTTCAAGGGGCTTCTTTTGTTCGCCCAACCTGGACTGTGATCACAACAGATGCGAGTCTTTCAGGTTGGGGAGCTGTTTGGGGATCTCTGACAGCACAAGGGGTTTGGAAATCTCAAGAGGCGAGATTACCAATAAATATTTTAGAACTCCGTGCAATTCTCAGGGCTCTTCAGTTCTGGCCTCTGCTAAAGAGAGAACCTTTCATTTGTTTTCAGACAGACAATATCACAACTGTGGCTTATGTCAATCATCAGGGTGGGACTCACAGTCCCCAAGCTATGAAAGAAGTATCTTGGATACTTGCTTGGGCGGAATCCAGCTCCTGTCTAATCTCTGCGGTGCATATCTCAGGTGTAGACAATTGGGAGGCGGATTATCTCAGCCGCCAGACTTTACATCCAGGGGAGTGGTCTCTCCATCCAGATGTGTTTTCTCCGATTGTTCAGATGTGGGGTCTTCCAGAGATAGATCTCATGGCCTCTCATCTAAACAAGAAACTTCCCAGATACCTGTCCAGATCCAGGGATGTTCAGGCGGAAGCAGTGGATGCGCTGACACTTCCTTGGTGTTATCAACCTGCTTACATCTTCCCGCCTCTAGTTCTCCTTCCAAGAGTGATCTCCAAAATCATCATGGAACAGTATTTTGTGTTGCTGGTGGCTCCAGCATGGCCACACAGGTTTTGGCATGCGGATCTGGTTCGGATGTCCAGTTGCCCACCTTGGCCACTTCCGTTACGTCCGGACCTACTATCTCAAGGTCTGTTTTTCCATCAGGATCTCAAATCCTTAAATTTGAAGGTATGGAAATTGAACGCTTAGTTCTAAGTCATAGAGGTTTCTCTGATTCAGTGATTAATAATATGTTACAAGCTCGTAAATCTGTCTCTAGAAAGATTTATTATAGAGTTTGGAACACTTACATTTCATGGTGTTCTTCTCATAAATTCTCCTGGCATTCTTTTAGAGTTCCTAGAATTTTGCAGTTTCTTCAGGATGGTTTGGATAAAGGTTTGTCTGCAAGTTCCTTGAAGGGACAAATCTCTGCTCTTTCTGTTTTTATTTCACAGAAAGATTGCTATACTTCCTGATATACACTGTTTTTTGTACAGGCTTTAGTTCGTATTAAGCCTGTCATTAAGTCAATTTCTCCTACTTGGTGTCTTAATTTGGTTCTGAGGGCTTTACAGGCTCCTCCATTTGAACCTATGCATTCTTTGAACATTAAACTACTTTCTTGGAAAGTGTTGTTCCTTTTGGCTATCTCTTCTAATTCTATTTGCTCTTTCTTGTGAGTCTCCTTTTCTGATTTTTCATCAGGATAAGGCAGTTTTGCGGACTTCTTTTCAATTTTTACCTAAGGTTGTGAATTCTAACAACATTAGTAGAGAAATTGTTGTCCCTTCTTTATGTCCTAATCCTAAGAATTCTTTGGAGAGATCCTTACATTCTTTGAATGTGGTAAGAGCTTTGAAATATTATGTGGAAGCTACTAAAAATTTCAGGAAGACTTCCAGTCTATTTGTTTTATTTTCTGGTCCTAGGAAAGGTCAGAAAGCTTCTGCTATTTCCTTGGCTTCTTGGTTGAAACTTTTGATTCATCAAGCTTATTTGGAGTTGGGTCAAACCCCGCCTCAGAGAATTACAGCTCATTCTACTAGATCAGTCTCCACTTCATGGGCTTTTAAGAATGAAGCTTCAGTTGATCAGATTTGCAAAGCAGCCACTTGGTCCTCTTTGCATACATTTACTAAATTCTACCATTTTAATGTATTTGCCTCTTCGGAAGCAGTTTTTGGTAGAAAAGTTCTTCAGGCAGCTGTTTCAGTTTGATTCTTCTGCTTTTTGATTTAAGTTTGTTTTCTTTCAAAAGTGAAAATAACTTATTTTTTGGGTTGTGGATTATTTTTTCAGCGGAATATGGCTGTTTTTATTTTATTCCCTCCCTCTCTAGTGACTCTTGCTTGGAAAGATCCACATCTTGGGTATTGATATCACTAGCTCATGGACTCTTGCCAATTACATGAAAGAAAACATAATTTATGTAAGAACTTACCTGATAAATTCATTTCTTTCATATTGGCAAGAGTCCATGAGGCCCACCCTTTTTATGGTGGTTATGATTTTTTGTATAAAGCACAATTATTTCCAAATTTCCTTTGTTGATGCTTTCTACTCCTTTCTTTATCACCCCACCGCTTGGCTATTCGTTAAACTGAATTGTGGGTGTGGTGAGGGGTGTATCTATAGGCATTTTGATGTTTGGGAAACTTTGCTCCTCCTGGTAGGATTGTATATCCCATATGTCACTAGCTCATGGATTCTTGCCAATATGAAAGAAATGAATTTATCAGGTAAGTTCTTACATAAATTATGTTTTTTCGCAGCTATACAGTGCTAGTTCATATGTGCAATATAGATAACATTGTGCTCACTCATGTGGAGTTATGCAGGAATCAGCACTGATTGGCTAAATTGCAAATTTATAAAAAGCACTGAGATAAGGGGCAGTCTGCAGAGGCTTAGATACAGGTAATGACAGAGGTAAAAAGTATTAATATAAGTGTTTGTTTTGCAAAACTGGAAAATGATTAATATCTATATTGTTAAACAATAAAAAAATTCAAGTAGACTGTCCCTTTTCAATAAAAAAATCAAATTTCTTTCGTGTAATTATCAAGAGTCCATGAGCTAGTGACGTATGTGATATACATTCCTACCAGGAGGGGCAAAGTTTCCCAAACCTTAAAATGCCTATAAATATACCCCTCACCACACCCACAATTCAGTTTTACAAACTTTGCCTCCCGTTGGAGGTGTTGAAGTAAGTTTGTGCTTAGATTCTACGTTGATATGTGCTTCGCAACAGGTTGAAGCCCGGTTTTCCTCTCAGAGTGCAGCGAATATCAGAGGGATGTGAAGAGAGTATTGACTATTTGAGAACAATGGTCGACCTCTAGGGGATCTATTTCATAGGTTCTCTGTTATCGGTCGTAGAGATTTCTTCTCCTACCTCCCTTTTCAGATCGACGATATACTCTTATATACCATTACCTCTACTGATTCTCGTTTCAGTACTGGTTTGGCTATCTGCTATATGTAGATGAGTGTCCTGGGGTAAGTAAGTCTTATTTTTTTGTGACACTCTAAGCTATGGTTGGGCACTTTATATGTAAAGTTGTAAATATATGTCTATAAACTTTTATTTGCCTTTTTTTTTTTTTTTAAATTAAAGGAACAGACTACTCCCAGAATTTGTATTGTTTAGATAGATAATCCATTTATTACCCATTCCACAGTTTTGCATAACCAACAGTTATATTAATATACTTTTTACCTCTGATTACCTTGTATCTAAGCCTCTGTAGACTGCCCCTTAAGAAATCTGGGAATCTGAAACAGATATCCTAAAGGTGGCACACTCCTAAAATAATATCAAGCAAAACAAAAACAAATATGTGCCAATTGATAGAAAAACAACAATTAATATTCAATAAAAGTGGTATAGGCATATATTACCAATGGTTGACCATCATTGACCATTAGTGATAGCCAATGTGTATATAAATGTACAAAAATAAAAAACAAGCAGTGTGTGTATGTATATGTGTGTGTGTGTATGTATATGTGTGTGTGTGTATGTATATGTGTGTGTGTGTATGTATATGTGTGTATATGTATGTATGTATGTGTGTATATACACACACACACACACACACACACACACACACACACATATATATAATTAAATTTGCAAAAAGATTTCATTCTTGTTTACTCTTCTGAATTTGCTTCATGACATATGTATGTGTTTGTGTGTATATATATATATATATATATATATATATATATATATATATATATATATGTGTGTGTATATATATATATATATATATATATATATATATTCACACACACACACTTCTTTCATGTAATTGGCAAGAGTCCATGAGCTAGTTACGTATGGGATATACAATCCTACCAGGAGGGGCAAAGTTTCCCAAACCTCCAAAATGCCTATAAATACACCCCCTCACCACACACACAATTCATGTTTACAAACTTTGCCTCCTATGGAGGTGGTGAAGTAAGTTTGTGCTAAGATTTCTACGTTGACATGCGCTTCTCGGTATTTTGAAGCTCAATTCCTCTCAGAGTACAGCGAATGTCAGAGGGATGTGACGGGAGTATCACCTATTGAATGCAATGGTCTTCCTAACAGGGATCTATTTCATAGGTTCTCTGTTATCGGTCGTAGAGATTCATCTCCTACCTCCCTTTTCAGATCGACGATATACTCTCATATACCATTACCTCTACTGATAACTTTTTCAGTACTGGTTTGGCTATCTGCTATATGTGGATGGGTGTCTTTCGGTAAGTATGTTTTTACTACTTAAGACACCTCAGCATTGGTTAGGCACTTTATGTATTAATATAAATTTCTAAATATATGTATTGTACTTATAATTGCCATGAGTCAGGTTCATGTATTTCCTTGTGCAGACTGTCGGTTTCATATTTGGGGAAAATAAACATTTTTAGAAATATTTTTTCTTACCTGGAGTTTAGTCTTTTTTTTTTTTTTTTCAGATTGACTACATTTTCTTGCAAATTGCGGGCAGTACTAGGCCCGCGGATGCGCCAAATGCTAGACTTTATTGCGTCATTTTTGGCACGAAAGTATGCCCGTTGACGCAAGTTTGTCATTTCCGGCGTCGTAGTTTACGCCAAGTCTTTACACAGGGTTGCGTTGTTAGTGACGCAAGTGTGTCATTTCCGGATTTTCATTAATTTATTACCCCATTGCTATTTGCCTCTTGCCTTTTTCTATGTCAGAGGGCTATGCTATTTGCATTTTTTTCCCATTCCTGAAACTGTCATATAAGGAAATTGATAATTTTGCTTTATATGTTGTTTTTTATTTTACATTTTGCAAGATGTCTCAATCTGATCCTGTCTCAGAAGTATCTGTTGGAACTTTGCTGCCTGACATCAGTTCTACCAAAGCTAAGTGCATTTGTTGTAAGATTGTGGATATTATATCTTCGAATGTCATTTGTAATAGTTGTCATGATAAACTTTTACATGCAGAGAATGTATCCATCAGTAATAGTACATTGCCAGTTGCAGTTCCTTCAACTTCTAATGTACATGATATACCTATGAATTTTAAAGTATTTGTTACTGATTCTATTCAGAAGGCTTTGTCTGCATTTCCGCCTTCTAATAAACGTAAAAGGTCATTTAAAACTTCTCATAAAGTTGATGAAATTTCAAATGACCAACAACATAATGATTTATCCTCCTCTGATGAGGATCTATCTGATTCAGAAGACCCTTCCTCAGATGTTGACACTGACAAATCTACTTATTTATTTAAAAAAGAGTATATTCTTTCTTTGTTAAAAGAAGCTTTAATTACTTTGGATATTGAGGAAGCCAGTCCTCTTGACTGTAAGACTAGTAAACGTTTAAATGCAATTTCTTTGGCTGATGTTGCGGCTGCATCAACTTTTTGGTTGGAGAATTTAGAGCAACAAGAATTGGATTCTGACATATTTAGTATTGTTTGCTTACTGCAAGATGCTAATCATTTTATTTGTGATGCCATTTTTGATATAATCAAAATTGATGTTAGATCCATGTCTTTAGCTATTTTAGCTAGAAGAGCTTTGTTACTTAAATCTTGGAATGCTGATATGACATCTAAGTCTCTAGATTATTATCTCTTTCTTTCCAAGGTAATAATTTATTTGGTTCTCAGTTGGATTCTATTATTTCAACTGTTACTGGGGGAAAGGGAGTTTTTCTGCCTCAGGATAAAAAACCTAAGGGTAAATCTAAGGCTTCTAACCGTTTTCGTTCCTTTCGTCAAAATAAGGAACAAAAATCCAATCCTTCCCCCAAGGAATCTGTTTCCAATTGGAAGCTTTCCTCAAATTGGAATAAATTCAAGCCTTTTAAAAAACCAAAATCAGCCCCTAAGTCCGCATGAAGGTGCGGCCCTCATTCCAGCTCAGCTGGTAGGGGGCAGATTAGGGTTTTTCAAGGATATTTGGATAAATTATGTCCAAAATCAGTGGATTCAGAGCTTTTTCTCTCAAGGGTATCAAATAGGATTCAGAGTAAGACCTCCTGTGAGAAAATTTTTCTCTCTCACGTATCCCAGCAAATCCAGTAAAAGCGCTCAGGCTTTCCTAAAGTGTGTTTCAGACCTGGAGTCTTCAGGGGTAATCATGCCAGTTCCTTTTCAGGAACAAGGCCTGGGGTTTTATTCAAATCTATTCATTGTCCCAAAGAAGGAAATTCATTCAGGCCAGTTCTGGATCTGAAAATTTTGAATCGTTATGTACCATCTTTCAAGAGGGTGACTATAAGGACTATTCTGCCTTTTTTTGTTCAGCAAGGACATTATATGTCTACAATAGACTTGCAGGATGCATAACTTCATATTCCGATTCATCCAGAACATTATCAGTTCCTGAGATTCTCTTTTCTAGACAAGCATTACCAATTGTTTCCACTTCCATTTGGCCTAGCAACAGCTCCAAGAATCTTTTCAAAGGTTCTTGGTGCCCTACTCTCTGTAATCAGAGAGCAGGGTATTGCGGTGTTTCCTTATTTGGACGATATCTTGGTACTAGCTCAGTCTTTACGTTCTGCAGAATCTCACACAAATCAACTAGTGTTGTTTCTTCGGAAACATGGTTGGAGGATCAATTTACCAAAAAGTTTCTTGATTCCTCATACAAGGGTCACCTTTTTAGGTTTCCAGATAGATTCAGTGTCCATGACTCTGTCTCTAACAGACAAGTCATTTGAAATTGGTTGCAGCCTGTCGGCACCTTCAGTCTCAGTCATTCCCTTCAGTGGCTATGTGCATGGAAGTTTTAGGCCTCATGACTGCAGCATCGGACGCGATTCCTTTTGCTCGTTTTCACATGAGACCTCTCCAGCTTTGTATGCTGAATCAATGGTGCAGGGATTATACAAAGATATCACAATTAATATCCTTAAATCCCAATGTTCGACACTCTCTGACGTGGTGGTTAAATCACCAGCGTTTGGTTCAAGGGGCTTCCTTTGTTCGGCCAACCTGGACTGTGATCTCTACAGATGCAAGTCTTTCAGGTTGGACAGCTGTTTCTGGATCTCTGACAGCACAAGGGGTTTGGAAATCTCAAGATGCGAGATTACCAATCAATATTTTAGAACTCCATGCAATATCACAACTGTGTCATATGTCAATCATCAGGGTGGGACTCACAGTCCCCAAGCTATGAAAGAAGTATCTCGGATACTTGCTTGGGCGAATCCAGCTCCTGTCTAATCTTTGCGGTGCATATCCCAGGTGTAGACAATTGGGAGGCAGATTATCTCAGCCGTCAGACTTTCCATCCAGGGGAGTGGTCCCTCCATCCAGATGTGTTTTCTCAGATTGTTCAGATGTGGGGTCTTAAAGAGAGAGATCTCATGGCCTCTCATCTAAACAAGAAACTTCCCAGATACCTGTCAAGGTCCAGGGATGTTCAGGCGGAAGCAGTGGATGCACTGACACTTCCTTGGTGTTATCATCCTGCTTACGTTTTCCCGCCTCTAGTTCTTCTTCCAAGAGTGATCTCCAAAATCATCATGGAACAATCGTTTGTGTTGCTGGTGGCTCCAGCATGGCCACACAGGTTTTGGTATGCAGATCTTGTTCGGATGTCCGTTGCCAACCTTGGCCACTTCGTTAAGGCCGGACCTACTGTCTCAAGGTCCGTTTTTCCATCAGGATCTCAAATCCTTAAATTTGAAGGTATGGAAATTGAACGCTTAGTGCTAAGTCATAGAGGTTTCTCTGACTCATGATTAATACTATATTACAAGCTCGTAAATCTGTCTCTAGGAAGATTTATTATCGAGTTTGGAAGACCTACATTTCATGGTGTTCCTCTCATAAATTCTCTTGGCATTCTTTTAGAATCCTAGAATTTTACAGTTTCTTCAGGATGGTTTGGATAAGGGTTTGTCTGCAAGTTCCTTGAAGGGACAAATCTCTGCTCTTTCTGTTTTTATTTCACAGAAAGATTGCTATACTTCCTGATATTCACTGTTTTGTACAGGCTTTAGTCCGTATTGAGCCCGTCATTAAATCAATTTCTCCTCCTTGGAGTCTTAATTTGGTTTTGAAGGCATTACAGGCTCCTCCATTTGAGCCTATGCATTCTTTGGACATTAAACTTCTTTCTTGGAAAGTATTGTTCCTTTTGGCTATCTCTTCTGCTAGAAGAGTTTCTAAGCTATCTGCTCTTTCTTGTGAGTCTCCTTTTCTGATTTTTCATCAGGATAAGGCGGTTTTGCGGACTTCATTTACATTTTTACCTAAGGTTGTGAATTCTAACAACATAAGTAGAGAAATTGTTGTCCCTTCCTTGTGTCCTAATCCTAAGAAATCTTTGGAAAGATCCTTACATTCTTTGGATGTGGTGAGAGCTTTGAAATATTATGTTGAAGCTACTAAAGATTTCAGGAAGACTTGTAGTCTATTTGTTAAATTTTCTGGTCCTAGGAAAGGTCAGAAGGCTTCTGCTATTTCCTTGCCTTCTTGGTTAAAGCTTTTGATTCTTCAAGCTTATTTGGAGTCGGGTCAGACCCCGCCTCAGAAAATTACAGCTCATTCTACTAGATCAGTCTCCCCTTTGTGCACTTTATAGAATGTAGCTTCAGTTGATCAGATTTGCAAAGCGGCAACTTGGTCCTCTTTGCATACATTTACTAAATTCTACCGTTTTTATGTATTTGCTTCTTCAGAAGCAGTTTTTAGTAGAAAAGTTCTTCAGGCAGCTGTTTCAGTTTGATTTTTCTGCTGATGTTTTAAGTTTTTCTTGTCATTAAAGAATAAGTTTATAATTTGGGTTGTGGATTATTTTTTCAGCGGAATATGGCTGTTTTTTATTTTATCCCTTCCTCTCTAGTGACTCTGCGTGGAGTTCCACATCTTGGGTATTGATATCCCATACGTCACTAGCTCATGTACTCTTGCCAATTACATGAACGAAAACATAATTTATGTAAGAATTTACCTGATAAATTATTTTTTTTCATATTGGGAAGAGTCCATGAGGCCCACCCTTTCTTTCATGTAATTAGCAAGAGTCCATGAGCTAGTGACGTATGGGATATACATTCCTACCAGGAGGGGCAAAGTTTCCCAAACCTCAAAATGCCTACAAATACACCCCTCACCACACCCACAAATCAGTTTTACAAACTTTGCCTCCTATGGAGGTGGTGAAGTAAGTTTGTGCTTGATTCTACGTTGATATGCGCTCCGCAGCAGGTTGGAGCCCGGTTTTCTTCTCAGCGTGCAGTGAATGTCAGAGGGATGTCAGGAGAGTATTGCCTATTTGAATTCAATGATCTCCTTCTACGGGGTCTATTTCATAGGTTCTCTGTTATCGGTCGTAGAGATTCATCTCTTACCTCCCTTTTCAGATCGACGATATACTCTTATATATATATATACCATTACCTCTGCTGATTTTCGTTTCAGTACTGGTTTGGCTTTCTACAACATGTAGATGAGTGTCCTGGGGTAAGTAAGTCTTATTTTATGTGACACTCTAAGCTATGGTTGGGCACTTTTTTATAAAGTTCTAAATATATGTATTCAAACATTTGCCTTGACTCAGGATGTTCAACATTCCTTATTTTCAGACAGTCAGTTTCATATTTGGGATAATGCATTTGAATAAAACAATTTTTTTCTTACCTTTAAAATTTGACTTTCCCTGTGGGCTGTTAGGCTCGCGGGGGCTGAAAATGCTTCATTTTATTGCGTCATTCTTGGCGCAGACTTTTTTGGCGCACGTGTCGCCGGAAGTTGCGTCATTTTTTGACGTTCTTTTGCGCCAAAAATGTCGGCGTTCCGGATGTGGCGTCATTTTTGGCGTCAAAAGCATTTAGGCGCCAAATAATGTGGGCATCTTATTTGGCGCTAAAAAAATATGGGCGTCACTTTTGTCTCCACATTATTTAAGTCTCATTTTTTATTGCTTCTGGTTGCTAGAAGCTTGTTCACTGGCATTTTTTCCCATTCCTGAAACTGTCATTTAAGGAATTTGATCAATTTTGCTTTATATGTTGTTTTTTCTATTACATATTGCAAGATGTCCCACGTTGCAACTGAGTCAGAAGATACTTCTGGAAAATCGCTGCCTGGTGCTGGAGCTACCAAAGCTAAGTGTATCTGCTGTAAACTTTTGGTAGCTGTTCCTCCAGCTCTTGTTTGTATTGAATCTCATGACAAACTTGTTAATGCAGATAATATTTCCTTTAGTAAAGTTACATTACCTGTTGCTGTTCCATCAACATCTAATGTTCAGAGTGTTCCTGATAACATAAGAGATTTTGTTTCTAAATCCATTAAGAAGGCTATGTCTGTTATTCCTCCTTCTAGTAAACGTAAAAAGTCTTTTAAAACTTCTCATTTTTCAGATGAATTTTTAAATGAACATCATCATTCTGATTCTGATAATGGCTTTTCTGGTTCAGAGGATTCTGTCTCAGAGGTTGATGCTGATAAATCTTCATATTTATTTAAAATGGAATTTATTCGTTCTTTACTTAAAGAAGTCCTAATTGCATTAGAAATTGAGGATTCTGGTCCTCTTGATACTAAATCTAAACGTTTAGATAAGGTTTTTAAATCTCCTGTAGTTATTCCAGAAGTTTTTCCTGTTCCTGGTGCTATTTCTGAAGTAATTTCCAGGGAATGGAATAATTTGGGTAATTCATTTATTCCTTCTAAACGTTTTAAGCAATTATATCCTGTGCCATCTGACAATTAGAATTTTGGGACAAAATCCCTAAGGTTGATGGGGCTGTCTCTACTCTTGCTAAGCGTACTACCATTCCTACGGCAGATGGTACTTCCTTTAAGGATCCTTTAGATAGGAAAATTGAATCCTTTCTAAGAAAAGCTTACTTGTGTTCAGGTAATCTTCTTAGACCTGCTATATCTTTGGCGGATGTTGCTGCCGCTTCAACTTTTTGGTTGGAAGCTTTAGCGCAACAAGTAACAGATCAAAATTCTCATAGCATTATTATTCTTCTTCAACATGCTAATAATTTTATTTGTGATGCCATCTTTGATATCATTAGAGTTGATGTCAGGTATATGTCTCTAGCTATTTTAGCTAGAAGAGCTTTATGGCTTAAAACTTGGAATGCTGATATGTCTTCTAAGTCTACTCTGCTTTCCCTTTCTTTCCAGGGTAATAAATTATTTGGTTCTCAGTTGGATTCTATTATCTCAACTGTTACTGGAGGGAAAGGAACTTTTTTACCACAGGATAAAAAATCTAAAGGTAAATTTAGGTCTAATAATCGTTTTCGTTCCTTTCGTCACAACAAGGAACAAAAGCCTGATCCTTCATCCTCAGGAGCGGTATCAGTTTGGAAACCATCTCCAGTCTGGAATAAATCCAAGCCTTTTAGAAAATCAAAGCCAGCTCCTAAGTCCTCATGATGGTGCGGCCCTCATTCCAGCTCAGCTGGTAGGGGGCAGAATACGTTTTTTCAAAGGAATTTGGATCAATTCCGTTCACAATCTTTGGATTCGGAATATTGTTTCAGAAGGGTACAGAATTGGCTTCAAGATAAGGCCTCCTGCAAAGAGATTTTTTTCTTTCCCGTGTCCCAGTAAATCCAGCAAAGGCTCAAGCATTTCTGAAATGTGTTTCAGATCTAGAGTTGGCTGGAGTAATTATGCCAGTTCCAGTTCTGGAACAGGGGATGGGGTTTTATTCAAATCTCTTCATTGTACCAAAGAAGGAGAATTCATTCAGACCAGTTCTGGATCTAAAAATATTGAATCGTTATGTAAGGATACCAACATTCAAAATGGTAACTGTAAGGACTATCCTGCCTTTTGTTCAGCAAGGGCATTATATGTCTACAATAGATTTACAGGATGCATATCTGCATATTCCGATTCATCCAGATCACTATCAGTTTCTGAGATTCTCGTTCCTAGACAAGCATTACCAGTTTGTGGCTCTGCCGTTTGGCCTAGCAACAGCTCCAAGAATTTTTACAAAGGTTCTCGGTGCCCTTCTGTCTGTAATCAGAGAACAGGGTATTGTGGTATTTCCTTATTTGGACGATATCTTGGTACTTGCTCAGTCTTCACATTTAGCAGAATCTCATACGAATCGACTTGTGTTGTTTCTTCAAGATCATGGTTGGAGGATCAAGTTACCAAAAAGTTCATTGATTCCTCAGACAAGGGTAACCTTTTTGGGTTTCCAGATAGATTGTGTCCATGACTCTATCTTTGACAGACAAAAGACGTCTAAAATTGATATCAGCTTGTCGAAACCTTCAGTCACAATCATTCCCTTCGGTAGCCTTATGCATGGAAATTCTAGGTCTTATGACTGCTGCATCGGACGCGATCCCCTTTGCTAGTTTTCACATGCGACCTCTTCAGCTCTGTATGCTGAACCAGTGGTGCAGGGATTACACAAAGATATCTCAATTAATATCTTTAAAACCGATTTATACGACACTCTCTGACGTCGTGGACAGATCACCATCGTTTAGTTCAGGGGGCTTCTTTTGTTCTTCCGACCTGGACTGTAATCTCAACAGATGCAAGTCTTACAGGTTGGGGAGCTGTGTGGGGGTCTCTGACAGCACAAGGGGTTTGGGAATCTCAGGAGGTGAGATTACCGATCAATATTTTGGAACTCCGTGCAATTTTCAGAGCTCTTCAGTCTTGGCCTCTTCTAAAGAGAGAATCGTTCATTTGTTTTCAGACAGACAATGTCACATCTGTGGCATACATCAATCATCAAGGAGGGACTCACAGCCCTCTGGCTATGAAAGAAGTATCTCGAATTCTGGTTTGGGCGGAATCCAGCTCCTGTCTAATCTCTGCGGTTCATATCCCAGGTATAGACAATTGGGAAGCGGATTATCTCAGTCGCCAAACGTTGCATCCGGGCGAATGGTCTCTTCACCCAGAGGTATTTCTTCAGATTGTCCAAATGTGGGGACTTCCAGAAATAGATCTGATGGCCTCTCATCTAAACAAGAAACTTCCCAGGTATCTGTCCAGATCCAGGGATCCTCAAGCGGAAGCAGTGGATGCATTGTCACTTCCTTGGAAGTATCATCCTGCTTATATCTTTCCGCCTCTAGTTCTTCTTCCAAGAGTGATCTCCAAGATTCTGAAGGAATGCTCGTTTGTTCTGCTGGTAGCTCCAGCATGGCCTCACAGGTTTTGGTATGCGGATCTTGTCCGGATGGCCTCTTGCCAACCGTGGACTCTTCCGTTAAGACCAGACCTTCTGTCGCAAGGTCCTTTTTTCCATCAGGATCTCAAATCCTTAAATTTAAAGGTATGGAGATTGAACGCTTGATTCTTAGTCAAAGAGGTTTCTCTGACTCTGTGATTAATACTATGTTACAGGCTCGTAAATCTGTATCTAGGGAGATATATTATAGAGTCTGGAAGACTTATATTTCTTGGTGTCTTTCTCATCATTTTTCCTGGCATTCTTTTAGAATTCCGAGAATTTTACAGTTTCTTCAGGATGGTTTGGATAAAGGTTTGTCTGCAAGTTCCTTGAAAGGACAAATCTCTGCTCTTTCTGTTCTTTTTCATAGAAAGATTGCTAATCTTCCTGATATTCATTGTTTTGTACAAGCTTTGGTTCGTATAAAACCTGTTATTAAGTCAATTTCTCCTCCTTGGAGTTTGAATTTGGTTCTGGGGGCTCTTCAAGCTCCTCCGTTTGAACCTATGCATTCATTGGACATTAAATTACTTTCTTGGAAAGTTTTGTTCCTTTTGGCCATCTCTTCTGCCAGAAGAGTTTCTGAATTATCTGCTCTTTCTTGTGAGTCTCCTTTTCTGATTTTTCACCAGGATAAGGCGGTGTTGCGAACTTCTTTTGAATTTTTACCTAAGGTTGTGAATTCCAACAACATTAGTAGAGAAATTGTGGTTCCTTCATTATGTCCTAATCCTAAGAATTCTAAGGAGAAATCATTGCATTCTTTGGATGTAGTTAGAGCTTTGAAATATTATGTTGATGCCACTAAGAATTTCCGAAAGACTTCTAGTCTATTTGTTATCTTTTCCGGTTCTAGGAAAGGTCAGAAGGCCTCTGCCATTTCTTTGGCATCTTGGTTGAAATCTTTAATTCATCATGCTTATGTCGAGTCGGGTAAAACTCCGCCTCAAAGGATTACAGCTCATTCTACTAGGTCAGTTTCTACTTCCTGGGCGTTTAGGAATGAAGCTTCGGTTGATCAGATTTGCAAAGCAGCAACTTGGTCTTCTTTGCATACTTTTACTAAATTCTACCATTTTGATGTGTTTCTTCTTCTGAAGCTGTTTTTGGTAGAAAAGTACTTCAGGCAGCTGTTTCAGTTTGAATCTTCTGCTTATATTTTCAGTTTTTTTCATTATAAAATTTAAACTTTATTTTGGGTGTGGATTATTTTTTCAGCGGAATTGGCTGTCTTTATTTTATCCCTCCCTCTCTAGTGACTCTTGCTTGGAAAGATCCACATCTTGGGTAGTCATTATCCCATACGTCACTAGCTCATGGACTCTTGCTAATTACATGAAAGAAAACATAATTTATGTAAGAACTTACCTGATAAATTCATTTCTTTCATATTAGCAAGAGTCCATGAGGCCCACCCTTTTTTGTGGTGGTTATGATTTTTTTGTATAAAGCACAATTATTCCAATTCCTTATTTTTTATGCTTTCACACTTTTTTCTTATCACCCCACTTCTTGGCTATACGTTAAACTGATTTGTTGGTGTGGTGAGGGGGTGTATTTGTAGGCATTTTGAGGTTTGAGAAACTTTGCCCCTCCTGGTAGGAATGTATATCCCATACGTCACTAGCTCATGGACTCTTGCTAATATGAAAGAAATGAATTTATCAGGTAAGTTCTTACATAAATTATGTTTTTTTATCGTGGTTATGATTTTTTGTATAAAGCACAATTTTTTCCAAATTCCTTGGTTTATGCTTTTTACTCCTTTCTTTATCACCCCACTACTTGGCTATTCGTTAAACTGAATTGTGGGTGTTGTGAGGGGTGTATTTATAGGCATTTTGAGGTTTGGGAAACTTTGCCCCTCCTGGTAGGATTGTATATCCCATACATCACTAGCTCATGGACTCTTGCCAATATGAAAGAAATGAATTTATCAGGTAAATTCTTACATAAATTATGATATATATGATATATATATATATGTATGTTATGAAGCAAATTCAGAAGAGGAAACTAGAATGAAATCTTGTTGCAAATTTAATTATTTATATATATATATATATATATATATATATATATATATATATATATGTATATGTATGTATGTATGTATTCTGCATGTATGTGTGTATGTATATGTGTGTGTGCGTTCTCCTACCAACCCTAACATCTTGGCCATAGCTACTCCTCAACTTTGCATTTTTTGCACAGTTCATTTGCTGTTTTTAAGATACGCTTATTTAGGTTTCTTTGGATCACTTACTCAAGGTTTTGTTTTGAGCCCTTGCACGGACCCTTTTTTCCTTTTATATATAAAGTATAAATGTAATTCCTTCCTCTGATTCTATGGTTGTTTCCTTCAGGTTTAAGTTTGAACATCTCCGTTTTGTTACTCAAGGAGGTTTTGGTTACCTTGGATGACTCTTGACGCAACGGTCATAGTTACTCCTAAGAAGTCTAGTAAGCTTAATAGGTTTTTTGACGTTCCTTCCGCAGTGGAAGTTTTTCCTGATCATGTTTCAGAGATTATTGCACGGGAGAGGGGAAGCCTGGGATTCCTTTTTCTCCTTTCCAATTTTTAGGAAAAGGTTTCCTATTGCTGAGTCTATCAAGGATTATTGGCAGACGGTTTCCAAGGTGGTGGGAGCAATTTCCACCTTGGCTAAGAGAACCACTATTCCTGTTGAGGATAGTTGTTCTTTTAAGGATCCCATGGATAAGAAGTTGGAGGCTTTGCTTAAAAGGATGTATGTTCACCAGGGGTTCCAATGGCAGCATGCTGTGTGTATTGCTACCGTTACCAGTGCGGCAGCATATTGGTTTGATGCTTTGTCTGATTCTATTCAGCAGGATACTCCTCTTGAGGAGATTCAGGATAGAATCAAGGCTCTAAAGTTGGCCAATTCCTTTATTGCGGATGCTTCTTTACAGGTTATTAAATTGGGAGCAAAGATTTCTGGCTTTGCTGTCCTGGCATGCAGGGCCTTATGGTTGAAGTCCTGGTCTGTGGATGTGTCCTTTAAATCTAAGCTTTTGTCCATTCCTTGCAAGGGTAAGACCTTGTTTGGACCGGGTCTGACTGAGATTATTTCTGATATTATGGGAGGAAAGGGGCATTCTCTCCCTCAGGATAAGAGAAATAAGCAGAAAGGTCGCCAGATTATTTTCGTTCCTTTCATAACTTCTCTGGTAAGTCTTCCTCTTCCTCCTCCAAGCAGGAACAGTCCATGTCCTCTTGGAAGTCCAATCAGTCCTGGAGCAAGGGCAAACTATCTAAGAAGCCTGTTGCTGGCTCAAAGTCAGCATGAAGGGCCTTCCCCCGATCCGGGATGGATCTTGTGGGGGACAGAATTAAATTTTTCGCTCAAGCTTGGGTTTGGGATGTTACAGATCCCTGGGCGGTAGATATTTTGTTCCAGGGATACAGGCTAGAGTTCAAGACTTTTCCTCCCAGGGGCAGGTTTCTTCTCTCAAGATTACTTGTAGACCAGATAAATAGAGAGGCGTTCTTACATTGCGTTCAGGATCTTTACGACATGGGAGTGATTGTTCCTGTTCCAGTTCAGGAGCAGGGGCTGGGATTCTATTTCAATCTGCTCATCGTTCCAAAAAAGGAGGGAACTTTCAGACCTATTCTAGAGCTCAAGAGTGTAAACAAGTTTCTCAGAGTTCCGTCTTTCAAGATGGAAACTATTCGGTCCATTCTTCCTCTGGTTCAAGAGGGTCAATTCATGACAACAGTAGACCTGAAGGATGCGTTTCTGCATATTCCCATCCACAGGGACCATCACAAGTTTCTGAGATTTGCTTTTCTAGACAGGCATTTTCAGTTTGTGGCCCTTACATTCGGTCTTGCAATAGCTCCCAGGGTTTTCTCAAAGGTCCTGGGAGCGTTGCTGGCGGTTCTCCAATTGCAGGGGGTTGCGGTGGCGCCATATCTGGACGACATTCTAGTTCAGACGCCATCTTTTCAACTAGCAAGCTCCCACACGGAGGAGGAGTTGTTGTCTTTTCTGCTCTCCAACGGTTGGAAGGTTAATTTAGGAAAAAGTTCCTTGATTCCAGCTACAAGGGTGGTATTCTTGGGAACTATTATAGATTCTCTATAGATTAAGATTGTTCTGACAGAAGCAACAAAGTTAAAGATGTTCAATTCGTGTCTTGCTCTTCAGTCCTCTCCTTGGCCGTCAGTGGCCCAGGGTATGGTGGTGATTTGGTCTGATGGTTTCTGTCATGGACATCATTCAGTTTGCTCGGTTCCATCTCAAACCTTTGCAGTTATGCATGCTAAATGGAACGGGGATTAGGCGGATCTGTCTCCAAGGATTGTTCTAAATCAGGCGACAATAGATTCTCTTCCGTGGTGGTTGTCGCAAGAACTTCTCTCTCAGGGAACCTGTTTTCGCAGACCTTCCTGGGTGATTGTGACCACGGATGCCAGTCTGCTGGGATGGGGAGCTGTCTGGGGTTCTCTAAAGGCTCAGGGTCGATGGAGTCGGGAGGAGTCGATTCTTCCTATAAATATATTAAAGCTGTGAGCAATCTTCAATGCTCTTCTGGCCTGGCCTCAGCTAGATTCAGCTCTGTTTATCAGGTTTCAGTCAGACAACATAACGTCAGTGCCTTACATCAATCATCCGGGAGGAACGTGGAGTTCCTTGACCATGACAGAGGTAGCCAGGATTATTCAGTGGGTGGAGACTCACAACTGTTGTCTGTCTGCAATCCACATTCCAGGGGTGGACAATTGGGAAGCGTATTTTCTAAACAGGCAGACTTATCATCCGGGGAGTTGGAACTTCTCCCGAAGGTGTTTTCCACCTTGATTCTCAGATGGGGGCAGCCGGAGTTTGATCTTATGGCATCTCGTCAGAAGGCCAAGCTCCCGAGGTCAAGGGATCCTCAGGCTGTACTGATTGATGCTCTAGCGGTTCCTTGGAAGTTCAGTCTGGCATACGTGTTTCTTCTGTTTGCTGTTCTTCCTTGGGTCATTGCTCAGGTCAGGCAAGAGAGGGCATCAGTGATTCTCATCGCTCTGGCGTGGCCTCGCAGAATCTGGTATGCAGATCTGGTAGAGATGTCTTCTTTTCCACCTTGGAGTTGTCCTCTAAGGAAGGACTTTTTACTTCAGGGGCCCTTCTTTCATCCAAATCTCGTTTCTCTGAAGCTGACTGCTTGGAGATTGAACGCTTGATACTATCCAAGCGTGGTTTTTCTGAGTCGGTTATTGAGACTTTGATTCAGGCACGTAAGCCTGTGACTAGAAAGATTTATTATAAGATATAGCATAAATATCTGTATCCAGGGGCTACTCTTGGAGTAGAGTTTGGATTCCTAGGATTTTGTCCTTTCTCCAGGAGGGTCTGGAGAAGTGTTTATCTGCTAGTACCCTTAAGGGTCAAATTTCTGCTTTATCTATTATGTTGCACAAGCGTCTGGCGGATGTGCCAGATGTTCAGTCTTTTTGTCAGGCCCTGGTTAGAATTGGGCCTTTGTTTAAGTTTGCTACTCCTCCTTGGAGTCTTAATTTGGTTCTTAGAGTTCTTCAACAGGCTCCTTTTGAGCCCATGCATTCTTTGGATATTAAGTTGTTATCCTGGAAGGTTTTGTTTTTCCTTGCTATCTCTTCAGCTCAAAGAGTTTCGGAGCTTTCAGCATTGCAGTGTGAATCTCCTTTCCTTATTTTTCATTCTGATAAGGTAGTACTATGTACTGCCATAGGTTTCTTTCCCAATGTTGTTTCAGATAAGAACATTAATCAAGAAATTGTTGTTCCTTCTTTGTGTCCTAATCCTCCTTCTCATAAGGAGCGTTTGTTGCATAACCTGGATGTGGTTTTTGCGTTGAAATATTTTTTGCAGGCGACTAAGGATTTTCGCCAATCATCCTCTTTATTTGTTTTTTTTTTTTCTGGGAAACATAAGGTTCTGAAGGCTACAGCCACTTCTCTTTCTTGTTGGTTGAGGAGTTATTCGCTTGGCATATGAGACTGCTGGATAGCAGCCTCCTGAGAAAAAATCACGGCTCATTCAACGAGGGCTGTTTTATCTTCTTGGGCCTTCAAAAATGGAGCTTCTGTAGATCAGATTTGCAAGGCTGCTACTTGGTCATCTCTGCACACTTTTTCTAAATTTTTAAAATGTGATACTTTTGCTTCAACTGAGGCTTCTTTTGGGAGAAAGGTTCTTCAAGCAGTGGTGCCTTCTGTTTAGGCTGTCTTGTCCCTCCCTTATCATCCGTCCTCTGGCTTGGGTACTGGTTCCCAACAGTAATTATGATGATCCGTGGACTCACCGTTTCATTGGAAAGAAAACAAAATTTATGCTTACCTGATAAATTTATTTCTTGACACGGTGAGTTCACGGCCCAGCCTGTATTTTTCAGATTTTTCCCTTTGGTCAAACGACTGGGGGTTGTGGGTAGGGGAGTGGTATTTAAAAGCTTTGCTGTGGTGCTATTTACCTCCTCCTGCTGGTCAGGAGTAATATTCCCAACAGTAATTATGATGATCCGTGGACTCACCGTGTCAAGAAATAAATACATTTATAAGGTAAACATACATTTTTGTTTTTTCTAACCACCAAAAAACACCCATGCTAAATAGTTTCTAAATTTTGTCCTGAGTTTAGAAATACTCGATGTTTACATTTTCTTTGCTTTTTTTGCAAGTTATAGGGCAATAAGTACAAGTAGCACTTTACTAAAAACAAAATATGTAACTATTGCTAATTTTGAAGAAAAAAATGGTATGGAAATAGCAGACAACCCAAAGTATTGATTTAGGCCCATTTTGTTATATTTTATGCCACAGTTTCACCGCCAAATGCGATCAAATAAAAAAAAAAAATTGTTCACTTTTTTACTAACTTATTCACAAACTTTAGGTTTCTCACTGAAATTATTTACAAACAGCTTGTGCAATTATGGCACAAATGGTTGTAAATGCTTCTCTGGGATCCCCTTTGTTTAGAAATAGCAAACATATACGGATTTGGCATTACTTTTTGGTAATTAGACGGCCGCTAGATGCCGCTGCGCACAACACTTGTATTATTGCCAGCATTTAAGGGGTTAATTAGGGAGCTTGTAGGGTTAATTTTAGTTTTAGTGTAGAAAACAACCCAGGGTATTGATCTATGCCCATTTTGGTATATTTCATGCCACCATTTCACCGCCAAATGCGATCAAATAATAATAAAAAAAAAAAAGTTTACTTTTTTACTTACTTTTTCAATAACTTTAGACTTCTTACTGAAATTATTTACAACCAGCTTATGCAATTATGGCACAAATGGTTGTAAATTCTTCTCTGGGATCCCCTTTGTTCAGAAATAGCAGACATATATGGCTTTGGCATTGCTGTTTGGTAATTAGAAGGCTGCTAATTGCCGCTGAGCACCACACTTGTATTATGCCCAGCAGTGAAGGGGTTAATTAGGTAGGTTGTAGAGTTAATTTTAGCTTTAGTGTAGAGATCAGCCTCCCACCTGACACATCCCACCCCCTGATCCCTCCCTGACCCCCCTCAAACAGCTCCATTCCCTCCCCCACCTCACAATTGTCACCCCCATCTTAAGTACTGGCATAAAGTCTACCAGTACTAAAATTAAAAAGCATTTTTTTTTTTTTTACTTTTTTCTGCAGTGTTGGATCCCCCCTTCGCTCCCAAACCCTCTAATCTCCCCCCCCCCCCATACAGCTCTCTAACCCTCCCCCCCTCTACCTATTTGCCGCCATCTTGGCTACTGGCAGCTGTCTACCAGTACCCAATTTGCCCCCAAAACTTTTTTATTACTATTTTGTATGTAAAATATGTTTTCTGGAGTGTAGCAGCCCCACCCTCCCCGATCCCTTGCCCAGCATGTATTTTTCCCTCCTCCCTGCCAGGCACATCCTTGGTCATTAAGGGGTTAAATCTACATGCCCTATCGGAATCATGGAAGTTTAATTTTGACCAGACTGTCCCTTTTTTAAAATTAAAAAAAAAAAAAAAATTGATTCTTAACTTCTTTTTAGGGTAAGATATGTCAAATATGGGTGTGAACCAAGAGACAAAGAATCATAAACAGCCAGCGCTACGGAATTTGGCGGTGCTATACAAATAAATGATAATAATCATAATAAACAGTTGTTGAATTAGCTTGTAAATGAAAGATATGAGGTAAGGGGTGAGCAACAGCAGGGTAATTACACAGGAAAACAAAGGATAAAATGTAACTGTCACTCAATATGTAGGTCACTATAAGTATCTATAATCGCCTAAGCATTTTGTTCTCTTTTGTTTCAAAGTAATATCATCATTTCTTCACTCATACGGATCAGAGGAAAAGTCATTAAAGTGATAATAAAGTCCAAATTAAACTTTCATGATTCAGATTTTGTTAAAGGCTAAACCTAAGTAGGCTCACAGGCTGATTTCTAAAACTCTGCAGCCCACCTCTTATCTCACTGTCTGGATATAACATGTACTGTGTGTTCATGTGTGCCATATAGATAACATTGTGCTAACCCCAATAGAGTTATTTAAGAGTTAGCACTAATTGACTGAAAGTCTGTAAAAAAAAAAAAAAAAATCTGAGATCAGGATCCTACATACTGCAATTATTTATATAGTTGTTCATTTTTTTAAAAAAGGTGAACCATATTTTACTTTATTTTATAATCTAGGGTATATATAATTCGGGTTATTATTATGTTTATTTTGTTTCCTGAGGGCCAGAAACTAGGTTAAAACTAAAATCTGTATAGGGTATTAATGAAAAATACCTCAACAGGTGAGCTTATTATAGATGTATAAGGATACTGGGAAGGTATAAACTATTTTAGAACCTTCAGTAAAGGGAATGAACTTGACTAAAATAACTATAGACATGAGTCTTTATTTGCATACATTATAAAGGAGCCTATTGCATATATTTAACCTCTTGGAGAGAACTGTAGTACACTTAACCCGTAAGTTAACTCAATAGAAGGTACCATAATATAATAACTATAGTAGCAGTCCTCCATGTTGACATTTAAATTCTCAGACATTAATTGCTTTGGCAAGGTAAAGAAACAGAATATCTTCTAGGAAATCATAGCTCCTCATTATACATCTAAAATTACTCTAATCTAAAAGTGAGGAAGTCCATGAGCCATCTTGTCAGAGGATTTAGGAGAGTCTTAGATTTCTAGATAGTCATTAAGGACCCCAGGCATTAGCTGCGCTGACAAGAACAGGTGAGAAATGGGATGTCTTTCGTATATATAAATATATATATATATATATATATATATATATATATGTGTGTGTGTCTGAGGGAGGGGATACTTTGTCTCCGAAACGTCACAGTAAAGTGTGTTTTTTGAAAAGAAGACCAATGAGTGCAAGGTTTTGTTACTTTTATCTATTGTCTACTAGCACCCTGCCAAGTCTATTCTAAAGGGAGAGTGCTCTTCTGTGTGCCAATATATATGTTCCGGAGGAATCAAAAAATATACTATCAATATAGAAAGAGATGAAAAAAGTAGAGAAAAGATCAGAAAGAAATAATAGGATTCCTTAGCCATCACTTCCCATATTGTTCCAATATTTATAAAACAGAGAATCAACACCTGTGGGAATATCAGACACAGAAAAAGCAAAGAATCAGAATGCACAATATCATATAGAATACATTAATGTATTACCTACCCATGTCTAAAACATATACAAAATCCTAGCTTCCCCTAAATATATTAAAAATACAAAACCATGGCCATGGTAGAGAGAAACTCAATGTGAGACGTCTATAGGTTACATATACACAGCAATAGTAGAAATCATGTCAGTAGTAAGCCTTAAATATATACAATAGGATCTACAAGCACCATATTAAACATCGGCTTCAAGTAACTACTTTCATTAAACTCAAAGGCTCTGCTTCAGAACAGACATAGACATTGATAGATCTTATAACGTGGATACTTAGTTCCAGTAATGAGCATGCATGTCTAATACAGACGTCAAAATAAACACAGTCCAGCAATGTTTAGCAGGTAATTCTAGTGCACATAGTGGTGGAGCACATTAGAAATAGCTCTTGTCAGATGCAGTTAATGACTGTTGTAGTAAGCAGTTCCTGCAAGTTAGTAGCAGTCATATATATATATATATATATATATATATATATATATATATATATATATATATATATATATATATATATATATAGCAGCGCAGTATAGTGGAATTACAGTCCCACAATGTCGTCACATAAAGGGAAGGCAATAAATATAGCACAGGTATATGCGGCAATTATGGTCATTCAGGGCAACTCCTACTGAGAGCTGTACTCTCGCCTAAGGGTCTCCTTCCAGATCCCCTTTTTTTGTGATATGGAGTGAATAGCTTAGCCTTAGGAGATCAGCTATTTTGTTCTATATTCTTAATATCCTGTTGTACACACTAAGTGGGGGCGCAAATATAGATAAGAGAGATGTGGTTATCATATATTCCACTATCTATAATAAGTATAGTGATAAATATATATGTATGCATACAAACAAAAGTTGTAAGACAAATAATGTGGTATACCAATGCTATATATAATTAGGTAAATAGATATGAATAGGGCTGCAACTAACGATTATTTTCATAATCGATTAATCGGCCGATTATTTTTTCGATTAATCGGATAAAAAGAGAATCAATAATAGTTTTCTATGTTTTAAATAAAATCCACATAATGAGTGTTACAAATATAAACTTCAGACTAAAACTTTACATTAACACAACTGTTTCTTCAATTTTTAAGCAGCTGAGCACAGTTTTATAATTAAACAAAACAAAACCACAAACTGTTTGAAAAGAGGTAGAACTAGAAAGAGTTAAGACTATCACTGCTAATAACATTCTGTTATTCACTCTTTCAGAAACTTTGCATTGAAATGCAAAAATCTCAACATGTCCACATGCTTCTGGCTAAATCTGGGGGTCTGTTTGCAGCTATATTTCCTGCAGCAGAGAAAAGGCTGTTGAGATGCATAAGTAGGGTTTTGCCAATTTCACCAAAGTGGGATATTTATCTTTGTTAGCTCTTCACCAATGCTAAGTGTTTTCTACCTCTCAAAGTAACCCTTGACTTCATTCTAACATAAAAATATATTGAATATCTATATACAATGGTAAATAACCAGCTATAAGGTTAGGGGAAATATCTAGTCCACTCTAAAAATAATGAATATATACTTATAAAGGTTGAATCTGGTACATATTATCAGAATTTATTAAAAATATAAAAAAACAATAAAAAACTAAATCAGAAGCACTAAGGACTGTATATCAATAACAGGACAAAGCCTTACACATTTATTTATACAGTACATATAATCAGCAATAGCAAGCAATACGCTAATAATTGTGCAAACAGATAATAAGGCACATAAATTTAAATAACTCCCATCAATCTAGGGGCAAGGTGTAAACAACAAGCTTGGCACTATATCATGAAAAGCATAGTTCCAAATCACCGGATTTAATATAAACAATTCAAACGATGACTATTATTTCTGGGTTGCACATAAGCCAGGGGTAGTTGTAAACGTATACTGTCCTGAAAAAGTGAAAAGTAGACGTCCTTTAGGCTAAAGACATAACCATAAAACACAATACCATGTGCAGGAGCTCATTGGAGTGAAGCAGCTGGTGTTGTGCACAGACCAACTAATTGCAAACCAACTAATCGATTAATCGATTTTGAGATCGATTATTATCGATTATGACGATTAGTTGTTGCAGCTCTAGATATGAATAAGAACAATAAATCCTATTGACTTTTATCTGTTCAAGATATCAGTCCTTAGATGGATCTCAAGGTAGGAGTGTCCTTTTAATGTTTGTTTCATATGAATCTTTCAGATGAGATATATGTATATATAGATATATAAAATCCAAAGATAGATGGGCGCCAATTAGCGCAAATAAGGACTCCAATGGTAAGATAAAAAATATATTGCTTTATTACGTTAAGGGTAAAATCATGACAGCAAAAAGCAGCTGTTAAAGCACTAAAATTGGCATAGACACAGTGTCAGCGTTCAGACCTCACGCAGACATGTTTCGTGTGAGTCCCGCACTTGATCCCTGGCAGTATATATATCACAAAACAAAGGCGCCTCCTAGTGTGATACAGTTGGTACAGAATGTATAATTTAGATGACAAATGAATACTCACAAATGGAGCAGCATCCAATTGTGCTCAGTCAGGCAGACTGGGAACTTGCAGTGTCCCAGCTAACTGTCACAGCGTTGGTGCCGGTCTCTCCAATGTCCTCAGTGGATAGAATAAGCTCAGACTCTCAAATATGGTTAACAATTCCACAATTTAATGGTATACATAAAAAAACAGAAGTCAACCAAATTACTCTATTTAAAATCACAGAATGCTACGAGTTTCTCAGACCTCTGTCTGTTTAATTAGGCTTATTAATCTACTCCCCAATGCGACATATAGTTGACGGTAGATATGGTACTATATAAGTACTATAATAAAAATACATATATGTTCCTAAACACGTTGATAATGGTATATGCATCTTTCCTGAGTAGATGGTACTATTCAGTTTAATACTCTTATGTATGTGTGTGTGTGTGTGTGTGTGTGTGTGTATATATATATATATATATATATATATATATTACCCCCCGTTTTGCTGATATTTAATATTGATGATTGCACAGGTTATAATTGTATATAGATAGGATTAATAATATTATAAGGGGTTAACTACCAATGTCTAAGCTTTAACTTAATGAATATCTAAGCAAATGAATGCTGATAATTTTAAATAAGTGAAAGGATTGTATGTTTCCACCTTAAATAATGATATCACAGATACAGACATACTGAATGGAGGAACGAAAAAATACCCAGGCCTCCTATACTCAGGGTATAAATTGCCGGAAGGGAGAAAAAATGGTAGCACTGATACGCTGTGAAGAAGCCGCACCGGAAGTTCCTAGCAGCGAAACACATGTTTTAACATGACTCAGGGTGGACCACCCTGAGTCTGCTGTGATACAGACCGCCTAGAGAGAAGGCAAAGACAGCCCGTATTGCAGGTTGCATGGAGACAACATTTGCATGATTAAGATAACGAAATAGCACGTTGGAACACAGACCATTAGGAAGTGGTGAGATCTGGAAGGGGACCCTTAGGCGAGAGTACAGCTCTCAGTAGGAGTTGCCCTGAATGACCATAATTGCCGTATATACCTGTGCTATATTTATTTGTGGGATTGTAATTCCGCTATACTTCGCTGAAATATATGACTGCTACCAACTTGCATGAACTGCTTACTACAACAGTCATTAACTGCATCTAACTGCTTATGACAAGAGCTATTTCTAATGTGACAGCAAAAGAAACAAGCAGAGGCACCGGATAGTTCACAAATAACAAAGCGTCCTTGATTCAAGTGTTAAAAAGACAGCTGGAGATACATAGGAAAAAGCTGTAAACCTCCAGGGCAAAGGTGGAGTGGTGGTTACCCATGTACCCTGAAAGTGCAGTATACAGGGGCTTATATGTGAATGTATATCAGCAACCACGGTAATACGTTAACAGGTGCTGCAAACTCTCTTGTGGTGTTATCTATTTCTAATGTGCTCCACCACTATGTGCACTAGTATTACCTGCTGAACATTGCTGGACTGTGTTTATTTTTACGTCTGTATTAGACATGCATGCTCGTTACTGGAACTAAGTATCCACGTTATAAGATCTATCAATTGATCTATGTCTGTTCTGAAGCAGAGCCTTTGTGTTTAATGAAAGTAGTTACTTGAAGCCGATGTTTAATATGGTGCTTGTAGATCCTATTGTATATATTTAAGGCTTACTACTGACATGATTTCTACTATTGCTGTGTATATGTAACCTATCGACATCTCACATTGAGTTTCTCTCTACCATGGCCATAGTTTTGTTTTTTAACATATATAGGAGAAACTAGGATTTTGTATATGTTTTAGACATGGGTAGGTAATACATTTTTGTATTCTATATGATATTGTGCATTCTGATTCTTTGCATTTTCTGTGTCTTGATATTCCCACAGGTGTTGATTCTCTGTTTCATAAATATTGGAACAAATGGGAAGTGCTGGCTAAGGAATCCTATTATTTCTTTCTGATCTTTTCTCTACTTTTTTCTACTTTTCTCTACATTTATGTGTGCATATATAATATGCACACATAAATGACATTGAGCAATGGTAGTCATGCCACTGGTGCCGCCAAGCATTTCATAGATGTACATGGCAAAGACATGAGTACCTTCTCATGGATGGTTATAGGCCAGATTCGCAAACGACCCAGAGGTGGTGATAGATTATGTGAGCTACGCAAAAAAGGCCTACTGGATTTACACCTTAGCAACTAGGCAACCCTTAGGCAACAGGCTATGTTATTAGCCTGTATGTGTGTATATGTATGTATATGTGTGTGTATGTAATATTTATATATATATATATATATATATATTTCATTTTCCATTGGAATGTAAATATTGTATATTTTATTCAGTTTAGTTACATTGTTACTCAAAAACCGGATACTTCTATCAGTCATGTAACTATGTTGATAGAAAAATGAGTTCCAAAGTCTGTTACAAAATAGTGCTTTACCCCTACAATTGTATAGGAGAAATTCTCACGGAATAATACAGGAACGATTGTTTAACCATTCATACTTTATTGGTTTAACTATTCAATCATACACATTTAAAAACACTTAAACTCTCTAGATATCAATATATAGCATAGGTGTGTGAATAATTCCTCTGAAAATCATGTATCTAGATGTGAAACATTGTAATTGGTTTGTATAATATCAAGCAGTCGGATACAAACAATATCTTTTGTAGCCGGTTATTAATAAATTCAGAAATAATGTTGTAACAAGAGGACCTGTTAATAGGTGGGATGTCAGATTACGAGATTAAAACTATCTAGCTAATACTCTATCTGTAATTATGAAGTCCTTGCTTACACAGTTAAATTTAGCACAGCTGTTCAGCGTAATAGAACTCTCAAAACGAGAGTATATACTCTCTGAAGGCAGACCCCTGACACGTGTTTCACTCTGAGGAAGTATGAGTGAAACATGTGTCAGGGGTCTGGCTTTAGAGAGTATATACTCTCGTTTTTAATTGCTTACTCTCCCTGATAATTGTTGATTGCAATAATTTTTGCCAATAGCTTGTAAATGTGTGTTATATTCTGAGAGCATACATTATGCTATGATAGTGAAACAAGTCAGTTAAACGGCAGAAAAAAACGTCAATAACTGATACAATCAATCGCATTTGAATTTTAAATCAATAGATAGGACCATTGAGTTCTTGTTTTCTTGGATTGACAGTTGTTAATGTCCAGTTGCGGCATAAAACTATAAACAATAAATTCCATGTAACAAACAATATATGAGTATGTACTGATTCTGATCTTTACAGATTATTAAACGCTAAGTATCGCTCTGTGGTGTCGTTTATGAAAAAGGGGGCGGTGTCCATAAATATTTTTGTCACTATTTAATGTTATAGCAGATGTTGGAGGGGCTTGCCATTTGGTATGATATGTGGAGGAAGTTAAGATATCTAGGTGGATCTTGTTTCCCATAGGAACATTATGTCTGCGTATGTGTCAAGTGTGTTTGATAGAAGGTAGTGATATCTTTCTAATTTGAGGTTGGTTTGTGTTTCATGTATCCACATTTGTAGGGTGGGGATCGTTTCTTTTTTCCACATTTGTGGGATAAGTTGGTGAGCGGTATTTATCATGATATGTAACAGTTTGGTGTGTAATTTTTTATTTGAGTTTAGGGTATCTAGGGAACAAGAAAATTGTGGGTCTGTGGTTATAGGAGATTCCAGAGTGTTTTGTATGTATGGTATGATAGAGGCCCAAAATGGTTGAAATTTGGGGCATGCCCACCAAATGTGAAACAGGGTACCCTTGTTTCAGCAAAGCCTCCAACAGCGTTTTGAGGAGTTGGGAAAGATGTATTTAAGTCTTTGTGGAAAAGACTGTATTTAAGTCTCCTTAGTGCTATATTGACCCCCCCCCCCCCAACAGGTACTTGTTGATTACAAAAATATTTGGCCCCTATAGGTACATAGGTTAACATTAGTACTAGTTTACCTACTATCTTGTTAATATATAACTATGTTTGTTAGCTATGTTTGTTAGCTTCTATTATAGCTTCTATTATATCAGGGGCAGTTTAACAATTGTAACATTCGTCTGAGTTTACTTTATTTTTCATCCAGTAGCTCTAAATAAGTATGTTTGACAGTTTTGCATACTCGGCAATTACTTATTAACTTAGGATAGATGCATTTAGGGTGTTAATACTCAAATACTAGAGGTTTATTACCATTTAGTGATTTGAAATATAAATATTTTTCTTTTCTTTCTCCTTACTACATATGATTTCACAATATTGAAATAGAATATGTGTGCTGCTTTTTCTAACAAATGTAGAACTTTTTTTAGTTAGATTTCAATAGGAGAGGTAACTGCATTAAGTTAGAAAAGCTGACAATATTGTTAGAAACATTGCATTGCCTGTCACCTTGTTTTTGATTGGCTACTAGAAGAGACTGGAGGTCCAATGAAATGCAGAGATCAGATATTTAAAGTGCAGGTTACAATGGGTTAACAAGGTCTATGATTAAAACAGGAAGCTGAAACGTGTAAGACAGACCACCTGCCTGGAGTCTTACCTTTTTTTTTCTTTTTAGTAGTGCTGTCATGCCTATTGTTGATGAATTGATGATTTAAACGGGGAGAGTCCACAGCTGCATTCATTACTTTTGGGAAATACAGAACCTGGCTACCACGAGGAGGCAAAGACACCCCAGCCAAAGGCTTAAATACCTCCCCGACTTCCCTCATCCCCCAGTCATTCTTTGCCTTTCGTCACAGGAAGTGTTGGAAGATTCGGTTTAGTCTCTTATGGAGGGTAGTACTCTTCTGAATGGGACTGGAGTTTAAAGTAGTCCTTTCAGCCTCTCAGTGAGAGCATGGCTGAAAGTTAGAGTCCGGAGATGCAGGGAGAGTCTTTCTGCGAAACCATCCTGACTCATTAACAGCTCCATGAGCAATCGGCGTGGAGGAGTTTCGCTGCCTGCTTTCTTCACTCAAGTCTGTCAGAAGCGATGCTACTATCTGTCACACTTGAAGGGCCGTGTAGATTCCGGTAAGATAGTTTCATTTTACTTTCAGTATGTAATGTATATGAATAAGTCAGGGTCTCAGTGGGACTCCTTTATCTTTGGAATCAAGGGTATATATCTCCTGAGGGAGGTTATTGAACAGGGGGAACTATGTTTGTTATGTGATTCTGTCTGCTAATGTGTAGGGATGCTTGGGCTCAAGGCTATTTCGTAACATACCGGCCTTTTTTATCGGGCTGCACGGTCTTTTTGGACTGGCGCACTTTTCTTTGGCCTGCACGGTGCACCTTGTGACCGGGCGTGGTCACATTTCTTTACTCCATTTCCGTATTCCTGACTGTGTGGCGACGGAGAGTGTCTGTTGCTAGTTGTCCGAGTCATAGGAGGTGGTGACTGCTCCAGCCATTGGGGGTGTTAGGTGCCGTTTATTTTTTATCCATAATTTCAATAACCAAGTTATGGAGGATTCTGATTTTGTGGAGATGGATGTCTCTGATTCAGATTCTACTTCTTGCAAAGAATATGAAATGGCCCGGTTAATCTCTACTTCTTACGAAGCATATGAAATGGCCCGGGTAATCCATGCCCATCAGTTATGTTCCGAATGCCGCTTTAGAGTGCTTTTTTCTCCTGAATTGGGGAACTTAGAATCCGCCAAGCCATCCGCCCCTGAGGATTACATATCCTGCGGCGCGTGCGCCCTAGATCCTTCTTTTGCTACGCAAGCAGGTGTCCCAAATGCCGTTACCACTTCTCAGGAAGGTGGTTTGTTTCCTCCAGAAGTTACGGCACGGGTTTGCACGGCCATATCTATGGCGTTGATGCATTTACATCTTCCTGGAAGATACTGTTCGTGTTCTGCTAGCCAGGGCTCATCAGACGTGGGATTGTCTGGATCAGATCAGCCCTCTTGGGAAGCGGTTTCCTCTGAGGCTTCAAGGGTCCAACCCTCAGGGCTGGGGACATCAGTTGCCCCGGCGGAGGTAAGTCTTGCCTTTCGTTATAGACTGGCGCGCCTTCGTGTCCTTCTAAGGCATGTTTTGGCAGTGCTGGAGGATTCCAGTTCTAATGGTTTGATGGATCCTCTGTCTTCTCTTCCGGGCGGCAAGCTGGGTTAGACGCATGGGGATGAAGTCAATCTCTTTGTCGTCTACATTTTTCTTTTTTTGGGGTATCTTATTCCAGTTCTAAGCTTTGGAAGAATTGGGCCTCTGATCGTCTGGTCCTGTTAGTGTGTCCATTCTTCTTGGGCATTCACCTGCGAGTGCTGCCTTCATTTACTTTGATCCGGTTAGGATGTATTTTATTTTATTTTGAGAAGCTCATGTCTGTTTATAGTTTTTCCTTTTGGAAAACATTTCTTTTTTGGAATTTGATACTAGCGATTTTGTGGTCGCTTTAGCACTTTCGCGAAAGTTTGATAATTTGTGTTAGGACATTGTTATGTCTATCATTTTTTTTGTCTGTCCCTACTAGGGATTCAACTTTTCTGTGGACTTAGACAGTTCCCTGGTGCCCTATATATCAGGCTGGTCCTGGTCGGGCACTAGTTTTTCTGTTCCTGGATGTCTATATCAACCACGTGGTGCCCGTTATAACTGGCTGGCCCAGTTGGGGTGCCGAGTTTGCTCACTCTGGTGAGGAGCTGTTTTTTCTTTCTTGATTTTATATGTTAAGGAGGCCTTTCGTTCCTAGATGTTAGGCTGGTCCTCATTTTTCCTTTGGGTGGGACATCCGAGGGGATTGGGCTCAGTCCTGTTCCTGATTGTTGGCAGGGTTACCGTGGTCGGATCCTGCTAAGGCTTACTCTGGGGGTTCGTGAGGTCCTTTGGCCCCAGAGCTAGAGTTCTCTTCCCGATGGGGTTGCAAGTTCAGATGACTCTTTGGATATCCGTGGTACCAGGTTAGGTGGGGATTCTCGTCTAATTTTTTTTTTTTTTTTTTTCTTGGATTATCCGTTGTGAATCCTTTGCGACTATACCTCTTCCTTATGGGGTCGAGGTTGCTGTGCCGCTTTTTCCCCTTCATTGGGGCTGGGTCTCTGGTCATCTGTTTTCTGGAAGCTCGGGTTTTTGGCCTTTGTTTCCCCCTACGATATCTCGGCTGCTTCCATATTTTTGAAGCTCTGGAGATTGTCGTCTTTTTCCTGCGGTTGCCCCTGCTAGGCATTTAGGTTGCCTATGGCCTCTCCACCCTGAATGTGCCCGATCTCATCTGATCTCAGGAGATATGCAGGATTTGGCATGGTTAGTACTTGGAATCCTCGTTCATTCGTAAATTCCTTGAGATGTTGGGGTTTCCGGGATATTGATCCTGGGAGGATTTTTGGAGACTATTAATCTTCTCTATCTAGATTTCTAGGTTCTGAGCGCTGTTCTCTTGTAAGTTTTCCTTAGTCTTTAGACTTATTGTCCCTCGAGCATTTAGGGGTCAAGCTCCCTGTCTCTTAGATACTTACGTGAACGTTCAGTTTCCAAGGTCCCTTGGATGCGGCTGTGATTGCATTACTTATGGTGCAAGGTCTTCTCCGGATGGTTCCTCAAGGGTTATTAGTTTGATGCTGGCTCTGGGTGTCCGGTTTTATGGCCCTGATCCTTGTCTTTGACTGGACATTTCTCCAACATAGGTGTGTCCGGTCCACGGCGTCATCCTTACTTGTGGGATATTCTCTTCCCCAACAGGAAATGGCAAAGAGCCCAGCAAAGCTGGTCACATGATCCCTCCTAGGCTCCGCCTTCCCCAGTCATTCTCTTTGCCGTTGCACAGGCAACATCTCCACGGAGATGGCTAAGAGTTTTTTGGTGTTTAAATGTAGTTTTTATTCTTCAATCAAGAGTTTGTTATTTTAAAATAGTGCTGGTATGTACTATTTACTCTGAAACAGAAAAGAGATGAAGATTTCTGTTTGTAAGAGGAAAATGATTTTAGCAACCGTTACTAAAATTGATGGCTGTTTCCACACAGGACTGTTGAGAGGAATTAACTTCAGTTGGGGGAAACAGTGAGCAGACTTTTGCTGCTTGAGGTATGACACATTTCTAACAAGACTTGGTAATGCTGGAAGCTGTCATTTTCCCTATGGGATCCGGTAAGCCATTTTTATTAAATAAGAATAAAGGGCTTCACAAGGGCTTTAAAGACTGGTAGACATTTTTCTGGGCTAAAACGATTGATTTATAAGCATTTTTAATAGTTTATAGCTTTGAGGAGTTATTTTATTCTTGGGAATTATGTTAAAGAAACGGCAGGCACTGTATTGGACACCTTTTTCACTGGGGGCATTCTCTAATCATAGGCAGAGCCTCATTTTCGCGCCACTAATGCGCAGTTGTTTTTGGGAAGCAAGGCATGCAGATGCATGTGTGAGGAGCTCAGATACATAGAAAAAGCTTTCTGAAGGCGTCATTTGGTATCGTATTCCCCTCTGGGCTTGGTTGGGTCTCAGCAAAGCAGATACCAGGGACTGTATAGGGGTTAAATATAAAAACGGCTCCGGTTCCGTTATTTTAAGAGTTAAAGCTTTCAAATTTGGTGTGCAATACTTTTAAGGCTTTAAGACACTGTGGTGAAATTTTGGTGAATTTTGAACAATTCCTTCATACTTTTTCACATATTCAGTAATAAAGTGTGTTCAGTTTAAAATTTAAAGTGACAGTAACGGTTTTATTTTAAAACGTTTTTTGTACTTTGTTATCAAGTTTATGCCTGTTTAACATGTCTGAACTATCAGATAGACTATGTTCTGTATGTGAGGAAGCCAAGGTTCCTTCTCGTTTAAATAGATGTGATGTATGTGACAAACAATTTAGAGAAAATGATGCCCAAGATGATTCCTCAAGTGAGGGGAGTAAGCATGGTACTGCATCATCCCCTCCTTCGTCTACGCCAGTCTTGCCCACACAGGAGGCCCCTAGTACATCTAGTGCGCCAATACTCCTTACTATGCAACAATTAACGGCTGTAATGGATAATTCTATCAAAAACATTTTAGCCAAAATGCCCACTTATCAGCGAAAGCGCGACTGCTCTGTTTTCGAAAATACTGAAGAGCATGAGGACGCTGATGATAATGGTTCTGACATGCCCCTACACCAGTCTGAGGGGGCCAGGGAGGTTTTGTCTGAGGGAGAAATTTCAGATTCAGGGAAAATTTCTCAACAAGCTGAACCTGATGTGATTACATTCAAATTTAAATTGGAACATCTCCGCGCTCTGCTTAAGGAGGTGTTGTCTACTCTGGATGATTGTGACAATTTGGTCATTCCAGAGAAATTATGTAAGATGGACAAGTTCCTAGAGGTCCCGGGGCCCCCCGAAGCTTTTCCTATACCCAAGCGGGTGGCGGACATTGTAAACAAAGAATGGGAAAGGCCCGGCATACCTTTTGTCCCTCCCCCTATATTTAAGAAATTGTTTCCTATGGTCGACCCCAGAAAGGACTTATGGCAGACAGTCCCCAAGGTCGAGGGGGCGGTTTCTACTCTAAACAAACGCACTACTATCCCTATAGAAGATAGTTGTGCTTTCAAAGATCCTATGGATAAAAAATTAGAGGGTTTGCTTAAAAAGATGTTTGTTCAGCAAGGTTACCTTCTACAACCAATTTCATGCATTGTTCCTGTCACTACAGCAGCGTGTTTCTGGTTCGATGAACTAGAAAAGTCGCTCAATAAAGATTCTTCTTATGAGGAGATTATGGACAGAGTTCACGCTCTTAAATTGGCTAACTCTTTTACTTTAGACGCCACTTTGCAATTAGCTAGATTAGCGGCGAAAAATTCAGGGTTTGCTATTGTGGCGCGCAGAGCGCTTTGGCTAAAATCTTGGTCAGCGGATGCGTCTTCCAAGAACAAATTGCTTAACATACCTTTCAAGGGGAAAACGCTGTTTGGCCCTGACTTGAAAGAGATTATTTCAGATATCACTGGGGGTAAGGGCCACGCCCTTCCTCAGGATAGGTCTTTTAAGGCTAAAAATAAACCAAATTTTCGTCCCTTTCGCAGAAACGGACCAGCCTCAAGTTCTACATCCTCTAAGCAAGAGGGTAATACTTCTCAAACCAAGCCAGCCTGGAGGCCAATGCAAGGCTGGAACAAAGGTAAGCAGGCTAAGAAACCTGCCACTGCTACCAAGACAGCATGAGATGTTGGCCCCCGATCCGGGACCGGATCTGGTGGGGGGCAGACTTTCTCTCTTCGATCAGGCTTGGGCAAGAGATGTTATGGATCCTTGGGCGCTAGAAATAGTCTCCCAAGGTTATCTTCTGGAATTCAAGGAGCTACCCCCAAGGGGGAGGTTCCACAGGTCTCAATTGTCTTCAGACCACATAAAGACAGGCATTCTTACATTGTGTAGAAGACCTGTTAAAAATGGGAGTGATTCATCCGGTTCCATTAGGAGAACAAGGGATGGGATTCTACTCCAATCTGTTCATAGTTCCCAAAAAAGAGGGAACATTCAGACCAATCTTAGATCTCAAGATCCTAAACAAATTTCTCAAGGTTCCATCGTTCAAAATGGAAACCATTCGGACAATTCTTCCTACCATCCAGGAAGGTCAATTCATGACCACGGTGGATTTAAAGGATGCGTATCTACATATTCCTATCCACAAGGAACATCATCGGTTCCTAAGGTTCGCCTTTCTGGACAAGCATTACCAGTTTGTGGCACTTCCATTCGGATTAGCCACTGCTCCAAGAATTTTCACAAAGGTACTAGGGTCCCTTCTAGCGGTGCTAAGACCAAGGGGCATTGCAGTAGTACCTTACTTGGACGACATACTGATTCAAGCGTCGTCTCTACCACAAGCAAAGGCTCATACGGACATTGTCCTGGCCTTTCTCAGATCTCACGGGTGGAAAGTGAACGTAGAAAAAAGTTCTCTATCTCCGTCAACAAGAGTTCCCTTCTTGGGAACAATAATAGACTCCTTAGAAATGAGGATTTTTCTGACAGAGGCTAGAAAATCAAAACTTCTAAGCTCTTGTCAAGTACTTCATTCTGTTCTTCTTCCTTCCATAGCGCAGTGCATGGAAGTAATAGGTTTGATGGTCGCGGCAATGGACATAGTTCCTTTTGCGCGAATTCTTTTAAGACCATTACAACTGTGCATGCTCAGTCAGTGGAATGGGGATTATACAGACTTGTCTCCGACGATACAAGTAGATCAGAGGACCAGAGATTCACTCCGTTGGTGGCTGACCCTGGACAACCTGTCACAAGGGATGAGCTTCCGCAGACCAGAGTGGGTCATTGTCACGACCGACGCCAGTCTGGTGGGCTGGGGCGCGGTCTGGGAACCCCTGAAAGCTCAGGGTCTTTGGTCTCGGGAAGAATCTCTTCTCCCGATAAATATTCTGGAACTGAGAGCGATATTCAATGCTCTCAAGGCTTGGCCTCAGCTAGCAAAGGCCAAATTCATACGGTTTCAATCAGACAACATGACGACTGTTGCGTATATCAACCATCAGGGGGGAACAAGGAGTTCCCTGGCGATGGAAGAAGTGACCAAAATAATTCAATGGGCGGAGACTCACTCCTGCCACTTGTCTGCAATCCACATCCCAGGAGTGGAAAATTGGGAAGCGGATTTTCTGAGTCGTCAGACATTTCATCCGGGGGAGTGGGAACTCCATCCGGAAATCTTTGCCCAAATAATTCAATTGTGGGGCATTCCAGACATGGATCTGATGGCGTCTCGTCAGAACTTCAAGGTTCCTTGCTACGGGTCCAGATCCAGGGATCCCAAGGCGACTCTAGTGGATGCACTAGTAGCACCTTGGAGCTTCAACCTAGCTTATGTGTTCCCACCGTTTCCTCTCATTCCCAGGCTGGTAGCCAGGATCAAACAGGAGAGGGTATCAGTGATCTTGATAGCTCCTGCGTGGCCACGCAGGACTTGGTATGCAGATCTGGTGAATATGTCATCGGCTCCACCATGGAAGCTACCTTTGAGACAGGACCTTCTTGTTCAAGGTCCGTTCGAACATCCGAATCTGGCCTCACTCCAACTGACTGCTTGGAGATTGAACGCTTGATTTTATCAAAGCGAGGGTTCTCAGATTCTGTCATTGATACTCTTGTTCAGGCCAGAAAGCCTGTAACTAGAAAAATCTACCATAAAATATGGAAAAAATATATCTGTTGGTGTGAATCTAAAGGATTCCCATGGAACAAGATAAAAATTCCTAAGATTCTATCCTTTCTTCAAGAAGGTTTGGAGAAAGGATTATCTGCAAGTTCTTTGAAGGGACAGATTTCTGCTTTATCTGTTTTACTTCACAAAAAGCTGGCGGCTGTGCCAGATGTTCAAGCTTTTGTTCAGGCTCTGGTTAGAATCAAGCCTGTTTACAAACCTTTGACTCCTCCTTGGAGTCTCAATTTAGTTCTTTCAGTTCTTCAGGGGGTTCCGTTTGAACCCCTACATTCCGTTGATATCAAGTTATTATCTTGGAAAGTTTTGTTTTTGGTTGCAATTTCTTCTGCTAGAAGAGTTTCAGAGTTATCTGCTCTGCAGTGTTCTCCTCCTTATCTGGTGTTCCATGCAGATAAGGTGGTTTTGCGTACTAAACCTGGTTTTCTTCCGAAAGTTGTTTCTAACAAAAATATTAACCAGGAGATAGTCGTGCCTTCTTTGTGTCCGAATCCAGTTTCAAAGAAGGAACGTTTGTTGCACAATTTGGATGTAGTTCGTGCTCTAAAATTCTATTTAGAGGCTACAAAGGATTTCAGACAAACATCTTCCTTGTTTGTTGTTTATTCTGGTAAAAGGAGAGGTCAAAAAGCAACTTCTACCTCTCTCTCTTTTTGGCTTAAAAGCATCATCAGATTGGCTTATGAGACTGCCGGACGGCAGCCTCCTGAAAGAATCACAGCTCATTCCACTAGGGCCGTGGCTTCCACATGGGCCTTCAAGAACGAGGCTTCTGTTGATCAGATATGTAAGGCAGCGACTTGGTCTTCACTGCACACTTTTACCAAATTTTACAAATTTGATACTTTTGCTTCTTCTGAGGCTATTTTTGGGAGAAAGGTTTTGCAAGCCGTGGTGCCTTCCATCTAGGTGACCTGATTTGCTCCCTCCCATCATCCGTGTCCTAAAGCTTTGGTATTGGTTCCCACAAGTAAGGATGACGCCGTGGACCGGACACACCTATGTTGGAGAAAACAGAATTTATGCTTACCTGATAAATTACTTTCTCCAACGGTGTGTCCGGTCCACGGCCCGCCCTGGTTTTTTAATCAGGTCTGATGATTTATTTTCTCTAACTACAGTCACCACGGTATCATATGATTTCTCCTATGCAAATATTCCTCCTTTACGTCGGTCGAATGACTGGGGAAGGCGGAGCCTAGGAGGGATCATGTGACCAGCTTTGCTGGGCTCTTTGCCATTTCCTGTTGGGGAAGAGAATATCCCACAAGTAAGGATGACGCCGTGGACCGGACACACCGTTGGAGAAAGTAATTTATCAGGTAAACATAAATTCTGTTTTTTCGGTTTTTCTATGTCTTGATCTCTTCGTCCTCTTGTCTCTTTGGCAGGGTTTATTTCTTTTAACAGAGATTTGGAATTCTTCTGGGCCGGCTGTAGTGGCCGGATGGTTCCTGTAAATCGATATTGTCCTTTTGACAACAAGGGGAGACAGATGCGCCACATGGCCCAATATTGTTTGATCCAAAAGAGAATAATTGATATGTAAGGAATAAACTCACATTTATGAAAGCACCTCAATCAGTGCTGTAGAAGCAGTCTTGGATCTATAACAGTCACCCAGAAGACCAATCACCCGAGTGAAGTGTGATATCTATATTAAAACGATATATAAGACACAAGGTGCCTATATGTATTGTCCTTTTGACGTCCGTCTACAGCTTTACGCTCCATGCCTGTGGGCGGGTGAGTGGTTATGTTTGCGTTTCCCCTAATTTTGGGGGAAGACTGGGCATACTACAGTATCTGCCTGGTGTCCTGGAGGTCCTTCTCTTCCTCTGTTCAGGGGGTCCTCCCTGCCTTGTGTGCAGGATGTTATGTGACGGGTGGATTCTGGTGTCATGCCGTTTCTGTAGTCTCAGCATGGGGTTTTCTTTTTTGGGAGTGCCCCTTCTATTGGGAAAGGAGCTGTGTCTGGGTTTTGGAGCCCGAGCTCGTCCTTGGGGGGGGGGGGGGTCTGGATCCCCTCCTCATTCCTGAGGGTCTTGGTGGTTTGGGGGACTTTTCATTCCCTTGTCCTTTCGGACTTTGCCAGTCGCTTTGGTGCTGAGTCTGTTACCTCGGATTAGGGGTCAGGGATCTGACGGCCTTGTTGAGCCTTGACCGCATATCATAGTTAGATCGTTTGGGCCTTCCTTAGGTGGGGTGTTTCCTTCCCTCAGCAGGTAGCTCTTTCTCTGCTGGTTTTTAGGTGCTATCTTTCCTCCCTGTCTTCTTGGGAGGGAGTTGCTCTGCACTTTTTTCTTGGGGGCTTTTCCTCTAGGAGAGTACTGGTGCTGATTCCTAGCTTTGTTTAGCTTGTGTTGACGGCTCGCGTCCGCTGAGACCTCTTTTGCAGAGGGAAGCCTGTGGCTTCATCTGGAGCATACTTAGATATTATGGTGCTGTTTTTAGCAGTTCCCGGGGGTGATTTTATTCCTCGGTCGCTCTATCCTGAGTGCAGGTTTGCACCCTGTGTATGGAAGGGGGTCTATCTTGTCTCTCTAGGTTTCCAGGATTGTGGCGTTACTTGGCCCCTTGGACTTCCATGCAGATAGGGGTCTGGGATTTTTCCTTCCTTATCTCTGCTTTTTTCGGTAGGGTTCATTCTCTATGCGGTTTTTGTACTGTTGCAACCTTGGTTGCTGTCACAAATATCTCAGGATTCAGCTGCTAAGGAGTTAACTTTGTGTAGCTGGCACTCAAAACAGTTATTTGTTTTCAAGAAGAATTGTGTTTGTATTTTGTTTGAAGTGCCAGAACACCCTAAATAGCCACCAAATGTTAGTGTGTATGCATTGGGTCATAAAGTCACTGAAACTCTTAGTCACAGAGATACACAGGATAAAGTTTATGGCTTAAGCCGTCAATAGAATGCCTGATGCAAAACAGGCCCTTCATTACAAAAACTGACCAGGTCACTGACAGGTTATTGGTATATTATGTACATATGTGGGTTAAAAGTGTTATAACCTTAACGGCAGGTAAATATGACAACCTATGGCATATTTGATATCAAAACGATTCTCCCAATAAAACTAAAAAGGTTCTAAATATGTAAATATAGAAATTTCTTACCTAGCAGGAATGATAATGGATTGTATAAATTCAGGCAAGAAATTAGTCTATTGAAGGTTGTAAAGACGGGGGGGGGGGGGGTTCTTAGCTCGCCCAGGAGGGTGTGGTTAAGCAACCTGATCTCTGAAAAGTAGGGTTTAAGAATCTTATTTTTTAACAATAAGATTGTCATTTTTACAAGGGGAGCTGCTGTACAGAAGTAAGGAGCCATCATTTTCATGCCAGCCCCTGGCGCAGATCTTGAAGACTAGGAATGTATTTAATTCTGTTTTTCTCCTTTTTATTTTAAAACACTGTTTGCATGTGTAATTTTATTTGTAACAACTTTTTTATTAATAATGCATTGTGCATAATATTTTTGGCATAATAAATAATTCCTTTATTAAGTTTGGCCTTTGTCTAATAATTGAACCACGTTACTGAAAGAGACTGGAATATTAGAACTGTATAATTTTAGGTTATTTTCTGCTAAATTGTATTTCTAGAGTTAATGTGTAAAGTCTGGGGTTTTCCTTAAGATTTTCCCTTTAATAAATTTTAAGTGGTGGCAGCATTTGAGCTATAGGATTTATAGTTTATTGTGGGTGGCATTGGAAAGGGAGTGTTGGGCATTTCTCTTACGTCTAGTACAGATTAAGGGAGTGCAAATTAACTCTTGCACCCACTAAACTGAATCACAAGCTTGCCTGGTGTGGCTAGATTGTGACCTATAGGTGACAGAAAAGGGGGCTGAAAACCCTTTCTGTGCCAAATAAGTGACTGGCGCAGGGTTGGATAACCTTGGTTCGTCACAGTTGCACTCTGGGAGTTATGTTCGGGGTTCTTTATTGTCCTAGTTGTTGTCCGGTGGTCCTTTTTGAACTATTGTATCTGAGTTCTTCTTTCTTCTTCTTCCCTTTTGGGAGAATGGGGAGGTCACCTCTTCCCTCGGGTCGAGGGTGCGTTTCTGTGTGGGCTCGAAGCCTGCGGGACTTTGTCTACTCGGAGGCCTTTGTGCTCAATGGAGTCTAGTGATTCTGGGCGGTCTCTAGCAAGGGCCTTGTTGGTCTTAACTGATGGGCAGTTACTTGGTCCTTCTGCTTCTGGTGAAGCAGTTTTTTTTGTTGGGCTTTGGGAGATTTCAGGCTGTGGTGCCCTCAGAAGGGGCCGCCTCTTGTACCCGCCCATTTGCATTCAGTGTCCTCTATAGCTTGGGTATTGTTTTCCCAAAAGTAATGAATGCAGCTGTGGACTCTCCCCGTTAAAGAAGAAAAATTTAAATTATGCTTACCTAATAATTTTCTTTTCTTCTGACGGGGAGAGTCCACAGCTCCCCGCCCGTGCTTTTATCTATGGGGCGACCGTATTTTTCTTCTTCTGGCATCTTTGTCACACTGGTATTTCTCCTACTGTTCCTTGTTTCCTCTGCAGAAGGACTGGGGGATGAGGGAAGTGGGGGAGGTATTTAAGCTTTTGGCTGGGGTGTCTTTGCCTCCTACTGGTGGTCAGGTTCTGTGCTTCCCAAAAGTAATGAATGCAGCTGTGGACTCTCCCCATCAGAAGAAAAGAAAATGATCAGGTAAGCATAATTTTAAGTTGTTGTGTTTTTTTTTTTTTTTTTTTTTTTTAATAAAGCACCTGCATTTTGAGCCGTCCTGTTTTCCTGAAATTCCCATTACAAATTGGAGATCGCTATATGGCTGGCTTGATTCAGTTGCTTCTCTACCTAACCACCCAAACTAAGGAGAACCAGTGCAAATGAGAAAAGGGATCATTTAAGTAGCATAGAATCGTGAGCTACTAGAGATAACCTTTCCTGAGGGAATATAGAGCTCAAACTGAACTTCAGATCGATTCCTCCCTTCCAATAAAGTTTAATTGCGAGAGTACTTTCGATGATGTGATTGAGTATCCAGCATCCTCCGTTCCAGCCTTGGGCGTTGAAGCAGGAGGTAACAATATCCCTTTTGTCAAAGCTACCTCATCTGATCTTCATCCAGATCAAGACTGACTTGTTAGGGATGTTAATCAAGGGCAAAATTTGTAGGTTCCTCTTGTCTGTTCCGCATGCATAACATCTGATTGTGTTTGGTCTGGACGATGCTTGACAGCTTGCTCCCTATTTGCAAGTCACATTGCAAAGCTTGCTCTTCATACGTTGTGGTCATATCTGACAACAGGACATTGTGCTTCAGTGATACATGATAGCTGAGATCTGTAAGGCTGTCAAGATGAAAGCACATGTAATATTGAAAATCCTCAAAAAGCGCTTGTAAATTAAAAAAAATCTCCTCTATTGTGGTAGATACTAGCTCTGGTTTATATTGGTATCCCACTGTTGTAGGACTAGCTGCATTTACCAGATATCTAGTTTTTTAACATGTGTAATAGTTTCTTTCTTCAGCATACTAGCTAGTTAGTCTGCTCATCAGGAAAGTGTGGAGGGGGGGAGTAGATGAAGGTTCAGGCCACTACCAGGCCTCTGCTGTGTACCTCATCCGAACAGGTCTGCTGGGCCGATATCAGACACACAAGTTGTTTAAATCTGTGCCGCAAGTACTAGTCATCCCCACTTCACTTGGCTGTAGCTAAAAAGCAGCCATCTTGGTCACTGGTCAAACAAGCCCCATACATCGTTTTACTAATTAACTACTACATAGTGATCTTCCTATCTGGGATTTGTAGCTCTTTCCAACTTCAGTGTTATATACTGACAGTTGACAATTATGTTTTTTAAATTTAGTAGCCAGAAATAAATTCAAACAAACATATACACAAGAATATGATGTGTGTATTTGTAAATATATTATTACAGGGCATGATAAACCTGGGCAGTGTAAAATGGAGATAAAATTTTTGGAGATCTTGTTAGTGTGTCTGGGTTTGTATAACACAAATACTTGTGTTTAACTGGTTTCCACTTTTGTAAAAATGCTAAATATCTTCATATTCCTTTTCTCTACCTCTTGTCTCTATAACAAACTACTTTATTCAATTACTCCTTCTCCCTCTCCACCTGCACTGTTCATTAGCCCATCTCTCTTAAACTCACCTTACTTTTGTACTCATGAACTTTACTTATTCCTAAACACACTCTCTCCCCCCTGCACATTGTCTCAAAAACAGTCTTATTACTGCAAATCTGTATCTCATCTCATGTCACTCTCCCTCTTGCTTATACTAGCTGCTGTTGATATCTCCCCTAATCCTGGTCCCCAACAACTTTCTAGCCGTTCACATCCATGTGTACCATTCCATAGACTCAGAAAACAAAATTCTGGTAACCTTACTCACATTCCTCTCACATCTAAAGCCACTACCCCTTTCACTTGTGCACTCTGGAATTCTGGAAAGGTATTTTACTTTCCTCTCGTTGCACCTTTCAACAAATACATCCCATCTCTTCCCTCACATTTTTTTCATTCGAATCCCACATGATTTGCTTATTTTCTCCCCTGGCATACTCCTCTGACACAGTACCTACGTGGATGTTCCCATACTGCTGAGCGGCAATGAAGAAAATCTCGGAGTTCAGCTGATTTTCTTCATTACAAGTTCATTTTGAACTCCTTCTATTCTGCCCTTAAAGGGATACTGAACCCATTTTTTTTCTTTCGTGATTCAGATAGAGCATGCAATTTTAAGCAACTTTCTAATTTACTTCTATTATCAATTTTCATTGTTCTCTTGCTATCTTTATTTGAAAATAAAAGTCTAGAACCCTGGGCAGCACTTGTTTATTGGTGGATAAATGTATCCACCAATCAGCAAGAACAACCCAGGTTGTTCATAAAAAATGGGCCGGCATCTTAACTAACATTCTTGCTATTTAAAAAAAAATACCAAGAGAATGAAGAACATTTGATAATAGGAGTAAATTAGAAAGTTGCTTAAAATTGCATGTTCTATCTCAATCACAAAAGAAAAAAATTGGGTTCAGTGTCCCTTTAATCTCTATAAGCAACATTACGTCTCTACTCTTATCTCTACTCTTTCTTCAAACTCAAAACGTCTGCTCTCCACTTTCAATACTCTTTTCCCCCCACCTCCTAATACAACTTCTACATAGTAGGGAGCTCTCATTGTTTCTATGGGAGGTAATTTGCCACTCGTAGGGACAGTCCATTTTCTTTGATAATTGCACCAAGACTGTCCCTGCGAGGCAACATGTGGTTTCTTTCATGTAAGTGGCAGGAGTCCATGAGCTAGTGATGTATGGGATATACATTCCTACATGGAGGGGGCAAAGTTTCCCAAACCTCAAAATGCCTATAAATATACCTCCCACCACACACATACCTCAGTTTTACAAACTTTGCCTTCTATGGAGGTGGTGGAGTAAGTTGTGCTTGATTTCTTCTATGATCAGCATTCCTAAGCATTCTGAAGCCCAATTCCTCTCAGAGTACAGTGTTTGTCAGAGGGATGTGAAGGGAGTATTACCTGTTGATTTAGTGGTTTCACCCATGGGAAATTCTTTCAAAGTCTCTCTGTAATCGGTCGCTGGGATTCATCCCCTCCTTCCCTTTTCAGATCAACGTTATACTCCTATACCATTACCTCTGCATGATATTTTTCAGTACTGGTTTGACTGTCTGCTATATGTGGATGGGTGTCTTCTGGTAAGTATGTATTATTTTTTAAGACACTCTCAGCTATGTTTGGCGCTTTATGTTATAAAGTTTTAAATATATGTATTTACTTATATTTGCCAAGAGTCAGGTCTATGTATATCTCTCTTTTTTTTGCAGACTATCAGTTTCAGTATGGAATTTATGTTTGGGAAGATGATTTATTTTAAGTTTTTATTACCTGGGGTTCCAGTTCTTTCAATTTTACTTTGTTTTCCAAAATTTTCACGGGCAAACTAGGCTTGCGAGGACGCAAAATGCCGTTTATGGTGTCATTCTTGGTGCAAATTTTTTTTGCTACGGAATTGCATCTAGGGTGACTCAAGTTTCATCATTTCCTGCGTCTTTGTTGACGCGAGTTTTGGCGCAAAGTCGTTATGAGGAAATTGAATATTTTGTTTAAATGTTGTTTTTCTATTTACATTTTGCAAGATGTCTCAGTCTGATCCTGCCTCTGATGTTGCTGTAGAAACCATGCTGCATGAACACAGTTCTACCAAAGCTAAGTGTGTCTGTTGTAAATTAACTGATGTTATTTCTTCAGCCCAATTATGTGGCATCTGTCATGATAAGCTTTTGCATGCGGATAATGTTTCTATTAGTACTAATACATTGTCTGTTCCTTCAACGTCTAATGTACCTGATATTCCTGCAGATGTAAAGAATTATATTGCTGCAGTTATATATAAGGCTATGTCTGCTATTCCGCCTTCAAATAAACGTAAAAGGTCTTTTAAAACTTCTCATAATTCTGATGAACTTTGTATTGACCGATAGCATACTGAATTGTCCTCTGAACCAGAGGAATCCTCATCAGCAGAGGACCCTGATTCAGATTCTGAAATTGACAAATCTTCCTATCTGTTTAAGATTGATTATATCCGTTCTTTGTTAATGGAAGTTCTGGTTACTTTAGGTATTGAAGAGCCTAGTCCTCTTGATAACAAAGCCAGTAAACATTTAAATTCTGTTTTTAAACCTCCAAAGGCTGTTCCTGAGGTTTTTCTTATTCCAGATGCCGTTTCTTATACGATTACTAAAGAATGGTCTAATCCTGGTTCTTCTTTTAATCCTTCTTCTAGGTTTAAGAGGTCGTATCCTTTACCTGTGGCTAATTTAGAATTTTGGGAAAAAGTCCCTAAAGTTGATGGGGCTATTTCCACTCTTGCCAAACGTATTACTATTACTATGGAAGATAGTACTTCTTTTAAGGATCCTTTAGATAGAAAGATTGAATCTTATCTAAGAAAAGCTTATTTACATTCTGGTTATATTCTTAGACCTGCCATTTCTATGGCTGATGTGGCTGCTGCCTCAACTTTTTGGTTGGACAGTTTAGCTTGTCAAGTAGAAGATCATGATTTGTCTAGCATTATTCTTCGTCTTCAACATGCTAATCATTTCATTTGTGATGCTATATTTGACATTATTAAGATTGACGTTAAATCTATGTCTTTAGCTATATTAGCTAGAAGAGCTTTATGGCTTAAATCGGAATGCTGACATGGTGTCTAAATCTAGATTATTATCACTATCTTTCCAGGGTAAGAATTTATTTGGTTCTCAATTGGATTCTATTATTTCCACTATTACTGGGGGGAAGGAGTCTTTTTACCTCGAGATAAAAAGTCTAAGGGTAAATTTTTAAGGCTCTTAATCGTTTTCGTTCCTTTCGTCAGAATAAGGAACAAAAGTCTACTCCTTCCCCTAAGGCCTCTGATTCCAATTGGAGACCATCTTCAAATTGGAATAAAACAAAACCTAATAAAAAAAAAATCCAGCCCCCAAGACTGCATGAAGGTGTGGCCCTCAATCCAGTTCAGCTGGTGTGGGCAGATTGAAATTATTTCAGGAAATTTGGTTAGGTTCTGTTCAGAATCGTTGGATTCAGAATATTGTGTCTCAAGGGTATCGAATAGGTTTCAAAATGAGACCTCCCGTGAGATGATTCTTTCTTTCTCATGTTCCAACAACTCCTGTGTAGGCTCAGGCTTTTCTGAATTGTGTTTCAGATCTAGAGCTTTCAGGGGTGATTGTTCCAGTTCCTCTACAGGAACAGGGTTTGGGGTTCTATTCAAATCTATTCATTGTCTCAAAGAAAGAGAATTATTTCAGACCCATTCTGGATCTGAAACTTTTAAATCATTTTGTAAGAGTCCCAACTTTCAAGATGATGACTATAAGGATTACTCTGCCTTTTGTTCAGCAAGGGCATTTTATGTCCACAATAGACTTACAGGATGCTTATCTTCATATTCCAATTCACCCAGACCATTATCAGTTTCTGAGATTTTCTTTTCTAGATAAGCATTACCAGTTTGTCGCTCTTCCATTTGACATAGCAAAAGCTCCAAGAATCTTTTTGAAGGTTCTTGGTGCCCTTCTATCTGTAATCAGAGAGCAGGGTATTGCAGTGTTTCCTTATTGACGATATCTTGGTACTAGCTCAGTCTTTTCATTTAGCAGAATCTCACACAAAACAACTAGTGTCGTTTCTTCAAAGGCATGGTTGGAGGATCAATTTACAAAAGCGTTTCTTGATTCTTCAAACAAGGGTCACCTTTTTAGGCTTCAAGATAGATTCAGTGTCCATGACTCTGTCTTTAACAGACAAGAGGCGCATGAAATTGGTTTTGGCTTGTCTAAACCTTCAGTCTCGACCTTTCCCTTCAGTGGCTATGTGCATGAAAGTTTTAGGTCTTATGACTGCAGCATCAGACGCCATCCCCTTTGCTCGTTTTTCTAATGAGACCTCTGCAGCTTTGCATGCTGAATCAATGGTGCAGGCATTATTCTCTTATATCAAAACTGATATACTTAAATCCCAACATTCAACTCTCTCTGTCATGGTGGTTAGACCATCATCGGATTTTTCGAGGGGCCTCGTTTGTTCGTCCTTCCTGGACTGTGATCTCAACGGATGCAAATCTTACAGGTTGAGTAGCTGTCTCGGGGTCTCTGACTGGACAAGGGGTTTGGAAACCTCGAGACGAGGTTACCAATCAATATTTTAGAACTCTGTGCTATCTTCTGAGCTCTTCAGGCTTGGCCTCTGTTAAAGAGAGAACTTTTCATTTGTTTTCAGACAGACAATATCACAACAGTGGCATATGTCAATCATCTGGGAGGGACTCGCAGCTTTTTAGCAATGAAAGAAGTATCTTGGATACTTTCTTGGGCGGAGTCCAACTCTTCTCTAATTTCTGCGATTCATATTCCAGGTGTAGACAATTGGGAAGTGGATTATCTCAGTCGTCAGACTTTGCACCTGGAGGAGTCGTCTCTCAATCCAGATGTGTTTCATCAGATTGTAAAAATGTGGGGTCTTCCAGAAATAGATTTGATGGCCTCTCGTTTGAACAAGAAACTTCCCAGATATCTTTCCAGATCCAAGGATCCTCAGGCAGGGATGGTGGATGCTTCAGCAGTTCCTTGGTTTACCAACCTGCTTACATTATTCCGCCACTAGTTCTTCCAAGGGTGATCTCCAAGATCATAATAGAACAATATTTTAGATGAATGAAGTGAGCTCCTATAAAAAGGCTGAGGTGGATATGTGAAATGGAACAATATTTTATTTTACATAATAGTTACAGTGCAATAGAATAAATATAAGTTAAAAAATCATGGATCCATGAATAGCATATGGTGAGATATGAACATAAATTGCATATACTAAAATTCTATAAAACCTTGAAATACATAAAAATACTTAAAAACACCAATAATAATCACATGTAAACAACGACAAAAAAGGCTTGTATAAATATGTTGGAGATGAAAATGTCCTAAATAAAGTGTCCAATCAAGCTTGTGGAAGGAAAAAGTGTCTGTGTGTAAAGGCTTTGATATTCTTGTTGGCGAGTGTATCCAAATGACCAAATAGGATAAAAATGGTGAGAAAAAATGAGAAAGAAATGAGAAAAAATCCAATGTGAAAAAGTGGCAAAAAATGCAATAATAAGCTAAACTGCAAAAATAGCTTGTTGGGTGAGTGAAAGAAGGAAAAAAGAAAATAACCAAAGTTTTGTAGTGAACTTATAATGTCTCCTGTTAGTGGAATCCCATCTGTAGATGTGAGAAACTCCTGAGTACTCCTCTGAAACAAAAAAAGAACAATACTGCAAAACATATAAAACGCCTTGTTAGGGTATCAGAAATTTGCTTACCAGTAGTACGTTGACACGTTTCGGCCTGATAACAGGCCTTTTTCAAGACTATAGATAATCTTGAAAAAGGCCTGTTGTCAGACCAAAACGCGTTGACGTGCTACTGGTAAGCAAATTTCTGATACCCTAACAAGCGGCTAGATTACGAGTTGTGCGTTAAAATGAAAAAGCAGCGTTAACAGGTCCTAACGCTGCTTTTTCACTACCGCTGCTATTACGAGTCTTGCAGGTTTAGGGGAACCACACACTTCTTTGGCCTTACCGCAAAATGACTTACGTAAACTTCGTAAAGCCTTTTTTTATGGGAGTTCCATAGTGCTGGTATTAAGAGTCTGTCCTGGGAGGCCAAAAAGTGAGCAGTACACCCTCTACCTCCAAGATTCCAAATGCATTTTAAAGTCAGTAGTTAAGAGTTTTATGGTACAACGCCGTAACATAAACTCATAACCAAAGTGCTAAAAAGACTACTAACACATATAAACTACCTATTAACCCCGAAACCCTCCTGCATTGCAAACACTAAAATTTTTTAACCCCTAATCTGCCGCTCCGGACATCGCCGCCACTATAATAAACATATTAACCCCTAAAACGCCGCACTCCCGCCTTGCAAACACTAGTTAAATATTATTAACCCCTAATCTGCTGTCCCTAACATCGCCGCCACCTACATTATACTTATAAACCCCTAATTTGCTGCCCCAACATCGCCGACACCTACATTATTTTTATTAACCCCTAATCTGCCGCCCCCAATGTCGCCGCACCCTACCTACACTTATAAACCCCTAATCTGCCGCCCCCAATGTCGCCGCCACTATTCTAAATTTATTAACCCCTAAATCTAACCCTAACACCCCCTAACTTAAATATAATTTAAATAAATCTAAATAAAATTACTATTATTAACTAAATTATTCATATTTAAAACTAAATACCTATAAAATAAACCCTAAGCTAGCTACAATATAACTAATAGTTACATTGTAGCTAGCTTAGGGTTTATTTTTATTTTACAGGCAAGTTTGTATTTATTTTAACTAGGTAGAATAGTTACTAAATAGTTATTAACTATTTAATAACTACCTAGCTAAAATAAATACAAAAGTACCTGTAAAATAAAACCTAAGTTACACTAACCCCTAACACTACACTACAATTAAATAAATGAACTAAATTAAATACAATAAAATAAAATAAATACAATTAGCTAAAGTACAAAACCCCCCCACTAAATTACAAAAAATAATAAACAAATTACAGATATTTAAACTAATTACACCTAATCTAATAGCCCTATCAAAATAAAAAAAGCCCCTCAAAATAAAAAAAACCCCTAGCCTAAACTAAACTACCAATAGCCCTTAAAAGGGCCTTTTGCGGGGCATTGCCCCAAAGTAATCAGCTCTTTTACCTGTAAAATAAAATACAAACACCCCCCAACAGTAAAACCCACCACCCACACAACAAACCCCCCAAATAAAATGCTAACTAATAAAACCTAAGCTCCCCATTGCCCTGAAAAGGGCATTTGGATGGGCATTGCCTTTAAAAGGACAGTTAGCTCTTTTGCGGCCCAAGCCCCTAATCTAAAAATAAAACCCACCCAATACACTCTTAAAAAAAACCTAACACTTACCCCCTGAAGATCGACTTACTGTTCTGAAGACCGGACATCCATCCTCAAGGAAGCGGCAGAAGTCTTCATCCAACCGGGCCAAAGTCCTCAACAAAGCCAGGAGAAGTCTTCATCCAAGCCGGGCGAAGTGGTCCTCCAGACGGGCAGAAGTCTTCATCCAGACGGAATCTTCTATCTTCATCCATCCAATGCGGAGCGGGTCCATCTTCAATACATCCGAAGCGGAGCATCCTCTTCATCCGGAGTCTTCTTACTGAATGACGGTTCCTTTAAATGACGTCATCCAAGATGGCGTCCCTTAGATTCCGATTGACTGATAGGAATTAAGGTAGAAAAATCCTATTGGCTGATGCAATCAGCCAATAGGATTGAGCTCGCATTCTATTGGCTGATTGATTTTTTTAAGGGTGTATTGGGTGGGTTTTATTTTTAGATTAGGGGTTTGGGCCGCAAAAGAGCTAGTTGCCCTTTTAAGGGCAATGCCCATCCAAATGCCCTTTTCAGGGCAATGGGGAGCTTAGTTTTTTTTAGTTAGCTTTTTATTTGGGGGGTTTGTTGTGTGGGTGGTGGGTTTTACTGTTGGGGGGTGTGTTTTTTTTTGTTTTTGTTTTTTTACTGGTAAAAGAGCTGATTAGTTTGGGGCAAATGACCCTTTTAAGGGCTATTGATAGCTTAGTTTAGGGACGACAGATTAGGGGTTAATAATATTTAACTAGTGTTTACGAGGCGGGAGTGCGGCAGTTTAGGGGTTAATATGTTTATTTTTTAGTGGCGGTGACGTTGGGGGCGGCAAATTAGAGGTGAATAAATGTAGGTAGGTTGCGGCGACATTGGGGGAGGGAGATTAGGGGTTAATAAATATAATGTAGGTTTTGGCGATGTTGGGGGCATTAGATTAGGGGTTAATAAATATAATGTAGGGGGCGGCAGATTAGGGGTTAATAAGTGTAAGATTAGGGGTGTTTAGACTCGGGGTTCATGTTAGGGTGTTAGGTGTAAACATAACTTTAGTTTCCCTATAGGAATCAATGGGGCTGGGTTACTGAGTTTTACTCTGCTTTTTGGCAGGTTTTAGACTTTTTCTCAGCCGGCTCTCCCCGTTGATTCCTATGGTGAAATCGTGCACGAGCACGTACAACCAGCTCACCGCTGACTTAAGCAGCGCTGGTATTGGAGTGCGGTAACGAGCACAATTTTACTCAACGCTCACTTCTTGTCTTAACACCGGGTTTGTAAAAACCCATAATACCAGCGCTGTAGCTAAGTGAGCGGTTAGAGAAAACTGGTCGTTAGCACCGCATAGCCTCGAACGCAAAACTCGTAATCTAGCCGAAGGTGTTTTATATGTTTTGCAGTATTGTTCTTTTTTTGTTTCAGAGAAGTACTCCGTGGAATCCCATCTGTAGATGTGAGAAACTCCTAACGGGAGACATTATAAGTTCACTACAAAACTTTTGTTATTTTTTTTTTTTTTCCTTCTTTCACTCACCCAACAAACAATTTTTTGTATTTTTGCAGTTTAGCCTATTATTGCATTTTTTGCCCTTTTTTGCCACTTTTTTCACATTGGATGTTTCACTTTTTTTCTCATTTTTTCTCACCATTTTTATCATATTTGGTTATTTTGATACACTCACCAAGTGTGCACTTGCCAACGTGCACAGGAATATCAAAGCCTTTACACACAGACACTTTTTCCTTCCACAAGCTTGATTGGACACTTTATTTAGGACATTTTCATCTCCAACATATTTATACAAGCCAGACTTACACCAATAGTAATCACACATAAACGACGACAAGAAAGGATTGTATTAGTATTTTTATGTATTTCAAGGTTTCTTTTACAAGATATGCCGAGTCCACGGGTTTCATCCTTAATTGTGGGATATTAACCTCCTGCTAACAGGAAGTGGCAAAGAGCACCACAGCAGAGCTGTTGCATATCTCCTCCCCTAACTCCTCCCCCCAGTCATTCTCTTTGCCTATGCTAGTAATTGGAAGGGTAAAGTGATAGTGGTGACAAAATGATAGTTTGAATTTCTCCAATCAAGATATTTTCTCCAACATAGGTGTGTCCGGTCCACGGCGTCATCCTTACTTGTGGGATATTCTCTTCCCCAACAGGAAATGGCAAAGAGCCCAGCAAAGCTGGTCACATGATCCCTCCTAGGCTCCGCCTTCCCCAGTCATTCTCTTTGCCGTTGTACAGGCAACATCTCCACGGAGATGGCTTAGAGTTTTTTGGTGTTTAAATGTAGTTTTTATTCTTAAATCAAGAGTTTGTTATTTTAAAATAGTGCTGGTATGTACTATTTACTCTGAAACAGAAAAGAGATGAAGATTTCTGTTTGTAAGAGGAAAATGATTTTAGCAACCGTTACTAAAATCGATGGCTGTTTCCACACAGGACTGTTGAGAGGAATTAACTTCAGTTGGGGGAAACAGTGAGCAGACTTTTGCTGCTTGAGGTATGACACATTTCTAACAAGACTTGGTAATGCTGGAAGCTGTCATTTTCCCTATGGGATCCGGTAAGCCATTTTTATTAAATAAGAATAAAGGGCTTCACAAGGGCTTTAAAGACTGGTAGACATTTTTCTGGGCTAAAACGATTGATTTATAAGCATTTTTAATAGTTTATAGCTTTGAGGAGTTATTTTATTCTTGGGAATTATGTTAAATAACCGGCAGGCACTGTATTGGACACCTTTTTCACTGGGGGCCTTCTCTAATCATAGGCAGAGCCTCATTTTCGCGCCACTAATGCGCAGTTGTTTTTGGGAAGCAAAGCATGCAGATGCATGTGTGAGGAGCTCAGATACATAGAAAAAGCTTACTGAAGGCGTCATTTGGTATCGTATTCCCCTCTGGGCTTGGTTGGGTCTCAGCAAAGCAGATACCAGGGACTGTATAGGGGTTAAATATATAAACGGCTCCGGTTCCGTTATTTTAAGAGTTAAAGCTTTCAAATTTGGTGTGCAATACTTTTAAGGCTTTAAGACACTGTGGTGAAATTTTGAACAATTCCTTCATACTTTTTCACATATTCAGTAATAAAGTGTGTTCAGTTTAAAATTTAAAGTGACAGTAACGGTTTTATTTTAAAACGTTTTTTGTACTTTGTTATCAAGTTTATGCCTGTTTAACATGTCTGAACTATCAGATAGACTATGTTCTGTATGTGAGGAAGCCAAGGTTCCTTCTCATTTAAATAGATGTGATGTATGTGACAAAAAATTTAGAGAAAATGATGCCCAAGATGATTCCTCAAGTGAGGGGAGTAAGCATGGTACTGCATCATCCCCTCCTTCGTCTACGCCAGTCTTGCCCACACAGGAGGCCCCTAGTACATCTAGTGCGCCAATACTCCTTACTATGCAACAATTAACGGCTGTAATGGATAATTCTATTAAAAACATTTTAGCCAAAATGCCCACTTATCAGCGAAAGCGCGACTGCTCTGTTTTAGATACTGAAGAGCATGAGGACGCTGATGATAATGGTTCTGACATGCCCTTACACCAGTCTGAAGGGGCTAGGGAGGTTTTGTCTGAGGGAGAAATTTCAGATTCAGGAAAAATTTCTCAACAAGCTGAACCTGATGTTATTACATTTAAATTTAAATTGGAACATCTCCGCGCTCTGCTTAAGGAGGTGTTATCTACTCTGGATGATTGTGACAATTTGGTCATTCCAGAGAAATTATGTAAAATGGACAGGTTCCTAGAGGTCCCGGTGCCCCCCGAAGCTTTTCCTATACCCAAGCGGGTGGCGGACATTGTAAATAAAGAATGGGAAAGGCCCGGCATACCTTTTGTCCCTCCCCCTATATTTAAGAAATTATTTCCTATGGTCGACCCCAGGAAGGACTTATGGCAGACAGTCCCCAAGGTCGAGGGGGCGGTTTCTACTCTTAACAAACGCACCACTATCCCTATAGAAGATAGTTGTGCTTTTAAAGATCCTATGGACAAAAAATTAGAGGGTTTGCTTAAAAAGATGTTTGTTCAGCAAGGTTACCTTCTACAACCAATTTCATGCATTGTTCCTGTCACTACAGCAGCGTGTTTCTGGTTCGAGGAACTAGAAAAGTCGCTCAATCAAGCATCCTCTTATGAGGAGGTTATGGGCAGAGTTCAAGCACTTAAGTTGGCTAACTCTGTTACCTTAGACGCCACTTTGCAATTAGCTAGATTAGCGGCGAAAAATTCAGGGTTTGCTATTGTGGCGCGCAGAGCGCTTTGGCTAAAGTCTTGGTCAGCGGATGCGTCCTCCAAGAACAAATTGCTTAACATACCTTTCAAAGGGAAAACGCTGTTTGGCCCTGACTTGAAAGAGATTATTTCAGATATCACTGGGGGTAAGGGCCACGCCCTTCCTCAGGATAGGTCTTTTAAGGCTAAAAATAAACCAAATTTTCGTCCCTTTCGCAGAAACGGACCAGCCTCAAGTTCTACATCCTCTAAGCAAGAGGGTAATACTTCTCAAACCAAGCCAGCCTGGAGGCCAATGCAAGGCTGGAACAAAGGTAAGCAGGCCAAGAAACCTGCCACTGCTACCAAGACAGCATGAGATGTTGGCCCCCGATCCGGGACCGGATCTGGTGGGGGGCAGACTTTCTCTCTTCGCTCAGGCTTGGGCAAGAGATGTTCTGGATCCTTGGGCGCTAGAAATAGTCTCCCAAGGTTATCTTCTGGAATTCAAGGAGCTACCCCCAAGGGGAAGGTTCCACAGGTCTCAATTGTCTTCAGACCACATAAAAAGACAGGCATTCTTACTTTGTGTAGAAGACCTGTTAAAAATGGGAGTGATTCATCCTGTTCCATTAGGAGAACAAGGGATGGGATTCTACTCCAATCTGTTCATAGTTCCCAAAAAAGAGGGAACATTCAGACCAATCTTAGATCTCAAGATCCTAAACAAATTTCTCAAGGTTCCATCGTTCAAAATGGAAACCATTCGGACAATTCTTCCTACCATACAGGAAGGTCAATTCATGACCACGGTGGATTTAAAGGATGCGTATCTACATATTCCTATCCACAAGGAACATCATCGGTTCCTAAGGTTCGCCTTTCTGGACAAGCATTACCAGTTTGTGGCACTTCCATTCGGATTAGCCACTGCTCCAAGAATTTTCACAAAGGTACTAGGGTCCCTTCTAGCGGTGCTAAGACCAAGGGGCATTGCAGTAGTACCTTACTTGGACGACATACTGATTCAAGCGTCGTCTCTACCACAAGCAAAGGCTCATACGGACATTGTCCTGGCCTTTCTCAGATCTCACGGGTGGAAAGTGAACGTAGAAAAAAGTTCTCTATCTCCGTCAACAAGAGTTCCCTTCTTGGGAACAATAATAGACTCCTTAGAAATGAGGATTTTTCTGACAGAGGCCAGAAAATCAAGACTTCTAAGCTCTTGTCAAGTACTTCATTCTGTTCTTCTTCCTTCCATAGCGCAGTGCATGGAAGTAATAGGTTTGATGGTCGCGGCAATGGACATAGTTCCTTTTGCGCGAATTCATCTAAGACCATTACAACTGTGCATGCTCAGTCAGTGGAATGGGGATTATACAGACTTGTCTCTGACGATACAAGTAGATCAGAGGACCAGAGATTCACTCCGTTGGTGGCTGACCCTGGACAACCTGTCACAAGGGATGAGCTTCCGCAGACCAGAGTGGGTCATTGTCACGACCGACGCCAGTCTGGTGGGCTGGGGCGCGGTCTGGGAACCCCTGAAAGCTCAGGGTCTTTGGTCTCGGAAAGAATCTCTTCTCCCGATAAATATTCTGGAACTGAGAGCGATATTCAATGCTCTCAAGGCTTGGCCTCAGCTAGCAAAGGCCAAATTCATACGGTTTCAATCAGACAATATGACGACTGTTGCGTATATCAACCATCAGGGGGGAACAAGGAGTTCCCTGGCGATGGAAGAAGTGACCAAAATAATTCAATGGGCGGAGACTCACTCCTGCCACTTGTCTGCAATCCACATCCCAGGAGTGGAAAATTGGGAAGCGGATTTTCTGAGTCGTCAGACATTTCATCCGGGGGAGTGGGAACTCCATCCGGAAATCTTTGCCCAACTAATTCAATTGTGGGGCATTCCAGACATGGATCTGATGGCGTCTCGTCAGAACTTCAAGGTTCCTTGCTACGGGTCCAGATCCAGGGATCCCAAGGCGACTCTAGTGGATGCACTAGTAGCACCTTGGAGCTTCAACCTAGCTTATGTGTTCCCACCGTTTCCTCTCATTCCCAGGCTGGTAGCCAGGATCAAACAGGAGAGGGTATCGGTGATCTTGATAGCTCCTGCGTGGCCACGCAGGACTTGGTATGCGGATCTGGTGAATATGTCATCGGCTCCACCATGGAAGCTACCTTTGAGACAGGACCTTCTTGTTCAAGGTCCGTTCGAACATCCGAATCTGGCCTCACTCCAACTGACTGCTTGGAGATTGAACGCTTGATTTTATCAAAGCGAGGGTTCTCAGATTCTGTCATTGATACTCTTGTTCAGGCTAGAAAGCCTGTAACTAGAAAAATCTACCATAAAATATGGAAAAAATATATCTGTTGGTGTGAATCTAAAGGATTCCCATGGAACAAGATAAAAATTCCTAAGATTCTATCCTTTCTTCAAGAAGGTTTGGAGAAAGGATTATCTGCAAGTTCTTTGAAGGGACAGATTTCTGCTTTATCTGTTTTACTTCACAAAAAGCTGGCGGCTGTGCCAGATGTTCAAGCTTTTGTTCAGGCTCTGGTTAGAATCAAGCCTGTTTACAAACCTTTGACTCCTCCTTGGAGTCTCAATTTAGTTATTTCAGTTCTTCAGGGGGTTCCGTTTGAACCCCTACATTCCGTTGATATCAAGTTATTATCTTGGAAAGTTTTGTTTTTGGTTGCAATTTCTTCTGCTAGAAGAGTTTCAGAGTTATCTGCTCTGCAGTGTTCTCCTCCTTATCTGGTGTTCCATGCAGATAAGGTGGTTTTGCGTACTAAACCTGGTTTTCTTCCGAAAGTTGTTTCTAACAATAATATTAACCAGGAGATAGTCGTGCCTTCTTTGTGTCCGAATCCAGTTTCAAAGAAGGAACGTTTGTTGCACAATTTGGATGTAGTTCGTGCTCTGAAATTCTATTTAGAGGCTACAAAGGATTTCAGACAAACATCTTCCTTGTTTGTTGTTTATTCTGGTAAAAGGAGAGGTCAAAAGGCAACTTCTACCTCTCTCTCTTTTTGGCTTAAAAGCATCATCAGATTGGCTTATGAGACTGCCGGACGGCAGCCTCCTGAAAGAATCACAGCTCATTCCACTAGGGCCGTGGCTTCCACATGGGCCTTCAAGAACGAGGCTTCTGTTGATCAGATATGTAAGGCAGCGACTTGGTCTTCACTGCACACTTTTACCAAATTTTGCAAATTTGATACTTTTGCTTCTTCTGAGGCTATTTTTGGGAGAAAGGTTTTGCAAGCCGTGGTGCCTTCCATCTAGGTGACCTGATTTGCTCCCTCCCTTCATCCGTGTCCTAAAGCTTTGGTATTGGTTCCCACAAGTAAGGATGACGCCGTGGACCGGACACACCTATGTTGGAGAAAACAGAATTTATGTTTACCTGATAAATTACTTTCTCCAACGGTGTGTCCGGTCCACGGCCCGCCCTGGTTTTTTTAATCAGGTCTGATGATTTATTTTCTCTAACTACAGTCACCACGGTATCATATGATTTCTCCTATGCAAATATTCCTCCTTTACGTCGGTCGAATGACTGGGGAAGGCGGAGCCTAGGAGGGATCATGTGACCAGCTTTGCTGGGCTCTTTGCCATTTCCTGTTGGGGAAGAGAATATCCCACAAGTAAGGATGACGCCGTGGACCGGACACACCGTTGGAGAAAGTAATTTATCAGGTAAACATAAATTCTGTTTTTTATTTTAAATGGTACCGGTGAGTACTATTTTAATCAGGAAGGATATGGAAGAAGATTTCTCCCTGAAATTGATGATCTTAGCAGCAGTTACTAAGGTCAGTTATGTTTTCCACAAATCTGAAGGTAATATGAAGGAAACTCTTCAGTGTGGAGGACAGTCTCATGCATTAAAGGGCCACTGTAAGTAAATATTTTCTATGCCTGTTACTAACTAACTACCCCAAATACGCTTTTTATCAGTAGCATTTCATTAACATATCTCTACCGTATATCAGAAATCTTGTCTGCAAATTTAATTGTTTTCCAAACCCACTCTGTGGGTATCCTTTGCTCTGTACCAATCCGTTTACAATACCTAGGTTTCAAAATGGCGCTTTAAACACAAAGTTATTGGTTTAAGTATTTTGAACACTCAGTGCTGAAAATAGTGGGCAGGATAACGTGACATCATCGGCGAATAAAATATATAACTTTTAGAACGTTCTGAAACTTCGTTTTGGAGAAAATATAGGTCAGTAGGTTTTAATTAATGTTTATTAACTTTAATATGTTAGTTGTTTAGCTTAAAAATTATAACAGAAAGTTATCCTTTAAGCAGCATTTGAGGTATGTGTCAGCCTAATTTTTCTGAAGAAACCTTGTATATCAGAATTGGCTGTATTTGGTTCCTTATAAGGAACAGGGTAAACAGTAATCCTAAATGTAAAGGGGAGTTACTGTCCTACTGGGTGTTTTTTTTTCTTTATTGCAAGCATATAATTGACACGGGGACCTTTTGTTCATAAATTTTTAAGAAGCAACAGTAAAAGAAATCTCTATTTATTTTATTATTAAGACAGTTTGGGGACCACTTGGCTGTTTATAACCGCTTCCCATGCGGTAGTTGAATTTCTAAGTGCGACGTCCATTGTGGGCGGGGCCTATTTTCGCGCCTCATTTGCGCAGTTTACTCTGAAGGAGACAGCAGACATTAGCTTTGGTTGGGCCCTATCTGTGTTTTACACTATCCGGATTGGTGTCGATTCATTTAGCAGTTCTCTGGGGGCAGGTAGGCAGGTGCAGGGGTCATTATTTAGAATATTGTATTATTTTTTTTATTTAATGTTCCTGTAGAGAGTAAATTCAATCATTGCATGTCGATGCAATAATTTTTGGCAAACTTATACATCCATATAGTTTTTAAACGTTCATAGACGTTTTTAAGCGTATTTGGGAAAAAATTGTGTGCTTTTATTTCTTAAAGGCACAGTACTCGTTTTTTTGCAAAATTGTTTTTGTTAATAAATAAACTATTTACCAACTGTTGTGGTTATTACTACTTTGTTCAACATGTCTGACATTGAGGAAACTCATTGTTCTATATGTTTAGAAGCCATTGTGGAACCCCCTCTTACTTTGTGTACCTCTTGTACTGATAGAGCCTTACAATGTAAGGAACATATTTTAGGAAATGAAAGTGTGTCTAAGGATGATTCTCAGTCTGAAGAGAATCGGGATATGCCATGTAATTTTCCTCAAGTGTCCCAACTTTTAACACCCACACAAGTGACACCTAGTACATCTAGTGCGTCTAATTCTTTTACTTTGCAAGATATAGCTACAGTTATGTCAACTACTCTCAATGAGGTATTTTCTAAACTGCCAGGTTTGCAGGGTAAATGCAGTAGGCCAGATATTAATGTAAATACTGATAAATTCATTTATTTCATAGTGGCAAGAATCCATGAGACCCACCCTTATTTGGTGGTTATGATTTTTTTTGTATAAAAGCACATTATTTTTTTCCAGTAACTCTTTTTGTACGTTTTTTTACTCCTTTTTACACCTCACTACTTGGCTATACGTTAAATCTGAGGTATGTGTGTGGTGGGAGGTGTATTTTATAGGCCTTTTGAGGTTTGGGAAACTTTGCCCCCTCCTGGTAGGAATGTATATCCCATACGTCACAAGCTCATGGACTCTTGCCACTATATGAAAGAAATTAATTTATCAGGTAAGTTCTTACATAAATTATGTTTTATCATGTTTTTGGTGGCAAACTTTCTCTCATCGGGCCCTATGAGAGATTATAGTCCTTGTACTGCGAGAGGAAGCCTTGACCGGTAATTGAGCATTTCCATCCCATTTTATTTAAGTGTCTTCTCATTAAATAGGCACTTTAATAAAACAGAACTTAAGGGGGGGGGGGGGAGGGGCTCCTAAACACATCTAAATCACTTTAGGAAGCTTTAAAAAGCAAATTTAGTTTATTATTTACTAATTAATCTGTACTTTTATTTCAAGCATAATAATTTTATACACGCAAAATGACTTACAAATTCAGTGCTCTCCAAAGAACATTTTGCAAGTCAGCTGGCATTATAAAGTAGCCGGGTGGGGAATACAATTTAATCTGAAATGCAGGGAACGCCCCCTGGAGAAGTATAGCAAAATCTGCCTTTTGAAAATTGAACTAGGGATCTCACAGTACTTGAGGATCATTTTAGATCATCTCACTAGAGTGGAGAGCTTTTGATCTTCAGGCCCTTAGTGAGAGATATTGATAAAGAGTTTTGAACTGTAGGATGTGTGCTCCAATGATGTGAAGGAGACTTGAACCGCATAGCTTGCGGTCCAATAATATGGAGGGAAAAAAGAGTTACACCCTCTTGATACCTGTACGGCATTATCAGCTGTCCGTCTCAATATTCACCATCCGTCACTTCTCTGTAAAGTGACGAATGTTGGATATTGAGACGGACAGCTGATTTGAAGCTGGTCTGCAACTACCAAGCGGAGGATCATAATCTGTGATTAAGCCAAAGAACGCAAGTTCCATCAACTTAACTCCACTACTTGGTATATCCAAACGAAAATCTCGAAACTGCAGCTCAGTTTTAAATAGAGAACTCGCAAGGATTGGCCGTTTAAAGATCATATGGTCTAACAGAGTAACGGCTGAAGAATGCCAATTGAGATAAATGGAGACTTCAGTAAATACCAATCGGTACGATCAGAAGATTTGTTTCAAATAAGCTTTTTCTAAAAAGTGTTATATCACCATATCACAAAACATTAATACCATAAATATTGGATACAATTAAGTACCGTATACAACAAATATTGGATACAAATAAGTACTTCTTAAACACTCCTGTTGGATATAAATATAACAGGCTGACTATTTTACTGTGATAACTGTTAAAACCAGCGAAATTTCACGCAATGTTTTTTGCACAAGGAATCTGATAATTCTGGTTAATAGTTGTGGCCACAACTTATATATAAATAAGTTTTATTTTTGAAATAATTTTATTTTTTAATGTGTTTTTTTTAGTGTTATTATTTAATCTTTTATTGAATATTAATAAATATTTTTATTGAAATCATTAAGTATTATGTGTGTATAGATATATATATATATACCGTTCACAATACAGTGTTACCCTCCTTAGGACATCTGCCTGGGTGCAAACATGCAATAGATACTCCTGGATAAACGGATGCACTCTCAGGTCTTTTTTTAAGCAGAAAAAAAATCTTTAATGGAACGTTTTCAGGGACATGCTCCCCGTCATCGTGTATGTGTGTATATATATATATATATATATATATATATATATAGTGAATATCTGGGAATTTTTATACATCCAAACCCTATAGCCTGTAGCACTACGGACGCCACTCTACCTGTTTTGTAAAATTTATAACTGGAACTTGTTTGAGAAAATCACGTTATTTTTTTAGTGTGTTTTATAGGAACCCAAAGCTTTTTTACATAATTATTTGGTAGTCAAGACATCCAGTGCCTGAAACAGCAAAGCAACCCTAAAACATCAGTGAACCTCCACCATGTTTGACTGTAGGGACTGGATTATTTTACTTAAAAGCCTAATTTCTTTTTCTGAAAACTGTAGAATGATGGACTTTACCAAAAAGCTGTAATTTTGTTTTGTCTGTCAACACATTCTCCCAAAAGGATTTTAGCTTCCTCAGGATAGTTTTGGCAAACTCCAATCTGGCTTTTTTATGTTCCTGTGTCAGCAATGGGGTCCTCCTGGGTCTCCTACCATAGCGTCCCTTTTCATTCAGATGACGACATGTAGTGCAAACTGACACATTTGTACCCTGTGCCTGAGGGTCAGCTTGAATTTGTTTGGAAGTTGATCGAGGTTCTTTATCAACCATTTGAACAATCCTTTGTTGCAATCTTTGATAAATTTTTCTCTTTTGCCCACGTACATGGGCTGTAAACTTCTTGTCAATGTTGCACACAGTGGACACAGGAACATTAAGATCTCTAGATATGGACTTGTAACCCTTTCCACGTTTTTTGTTTTCAAATCCTCAGACAATTCTTTGCTGCTCTTTCTCTTCTCCATGCACAGTGTGACACACAGAGACACACAACAGAAAGGTTGCGTACAATTTTCACAATTTTAACTGGTTGCTGGTGTGATTTCTATATTGTCAGCACCTGTTAATTGATACAGGTGGGATTAATTATAAACTACAGAAGCATCGCAAACTTGGAATGCAATTATTTCTTACAATTTTGAGAAGGTGTAAGAAACAGTTATGGCTTCAAATATCACCTCTATGCTGATGACACCCAGATCTACCTCTCCACCCCTGCTCTCTCTCCCTCTGTCCTCTCTCATGTGAGCAACTGCTTATCTGGTATTTCTTCCTGGATGGCCTCTCACCACCTAAAGATTAACATGTCCAAGACTGAGCTCCTTCTTATCCCCCCTCAAGCTCTACGCCGACTTCTGACTTCTCTATCCCTGTTGACGGCATCACCATTTCCCCATCACCCCAAGTCCGCGGCCTCTGAGTCACACTTGACTCAAACCTATCCTTTTCTCCAACATAGGTGTGTCCGGTCCACGGCGTCATCCTTACTTGTGGGATATTCTCCTCCCCAACAGGAAATGGCAAAGAGCCCAGCAAAGCTGGTCACATGATCCCTCCTAGGCTCCACCTTCCCCAGTCATTCTCTTTGCCGTTGTACAGGCAACATCTCCACGGAGATGGCTTAGAGTTTTTTAGTGTTTAACTGTAGTTTTTATTATTCAATCAAGAGTTTGTTATTTTAAAATAGTGCTGGTATGTACTATTTACTCTGAAACAGAAAAGAGATGAAGATTTCTGTTTGTAAGAGGAAAATGATTTTAGCAACCGTTACTAAAATCGATGGCTGTTTCCACACAGGACTGTTGAGAGGAATTAACTTCAGTTGGGGGAACAGTGAGCAGACTTTTGCTGCTTGAGGTATGACACATTCTAACAAGACGATGTAATGCTGGAAGCTGTCATTTTCCCTATGGGATCCGGTAAGCCATTTTTATTACAGAAAGAAAAAAAGGGCTTCACAAGGGCTTTTGAGACTGTAGACATTTTCTGGGCTAAATCAATTTGTATATAAGCATATTTTATACTCCATAGCCTTGAGGAATTATTTTAATCTTGGGAATTATGTAAAATAACCGGCAGGCACTGTATTGGACACCTTATTCTCTAGGGGCTTTCCCTAATCATAGGCAGAGTCTCATTTTCGCGCCTCTATTGCGCACTTGTTTTTGGGAAGCAGGACATGCAGATGCATGTGTGAGGAGCTCTGATACATAGAAAAGACTTTCTGAAGGCGTCATTTGGTATCGTATTCCCCTTTGGGCTTGGTTGGGTCTCAGCAAAGCAGATACCAGGGACTGTAAAGGGGTTAAATATAAAAACGGCTCCGGTTCCGTTATTTTAAGGGTTAAAGCTTCCAAATTTGGTGTGCAATACTTTTAAGGCTTTAAGACACTGTGGTGAAATTTTGGTGAATTTTGAACAATTCCTTCATACTTTGG